>NW_005179086.1:169820-171836 GCF_000350225.1 Chondrus crispus
CCTCGCGGTTGGCGCGGGTTCCGGCGCGCCCCTCTTCATTGGGCTCGGCCGCGGTGCGGGGGGGGCCGGCGGCGCGCGGGGGCTTGCGGCGGTTTACGCGGCCGCGCGGGAAAGGCGGGGGAGCGCGCGGGGGCGGTCGGAGATGTGGCGAAATTGGGGCGCGCGCGCTGCGGGGTTGGGGAGCAAGCGGTGGCGTGCGTGGCGACGTGGACAGGTGGGCGGGCAGGGCGAAACCGAAAGTGGCGGGCGCGCGCGGCTGCGAAGGGCGGCGGGAGGGCGAGGCGCAAGGATGCGGGGCGCGGGATTCGGTCGGCGTCACTGGCCGCGGGTTAAGGGAAGGGGAGACGGCGGCGCGGGCGGCGGCGGCCGGACGGGACGGACGGGGCGCGGGGACGGTGGCTGCGGCGGCGAGAGGGAAGGAACGGATTGGGTGTCGGGTTTCTCCCGGCTTTTTACAGGAGCGCTGAGACGCAGGGAGCATCGGCGATGCGCGTGGTTTTTACGACAGCGGTGATACGCGTTGAGCATGCGGGGTGAGTTTTTACTTTGCTTAACAGTACATTGCAGCAGTTTGCAGAGGTTTCAAAGAGAGAGTCAAGGCCAGAGAGAGTCAAGGCCAGAAAAAGTGAAGCGCAGAGAACGTGAAGCCTCTCTCTAGAGAAAGGTTGGCAAGGCACTGTCCACTGTCGTCGCATTTACGGTACATGGTGCGCCAGGTACAGTACCGAGGGTATGGTATGGTACGGTACCCTTCCGTACATAGGGTAGAAAGGTGGAACGCAGGCTGGTCTCAAAATTAGGGGTGTTTCAAAATTCCCCATGTTCCAAAATGCGGCAGTGAGAAGGGTAATGTACCCTTGTTATGGTAATGTACCGTACGACACGGTTACAAGTACTGTAGGTGATGCATGCGAGAACCTGAGAGTGGCAGGGGTGAGAGTGAGACATGTCCAGTGCAGTGAAGGGAGCGTGCTGTCCGGTACTTGTAACCAAGTGTGCCTGGAAGGGCCTTGTGCGGCATGGCGCGGGGCGGTGCCGGACTTGGGGTTGATGGCAAAAATCCGGGCCGGATTCCGCCGGGCCGTACGCGTGCGCTTCTCTAAAATTCAAATAAAATCTCGGACTACAGTATAAAATCTCCCTCTACAGTAAAAATGCAATTTTCCCTAAAAATATCCCACAGCGTCGGACTAGATAGGGGTTGATGGCAATACGAGTCGGGTTGAAAACTAGCGCAGGGCGGGGCCAATCGATCGAGGACGTCCTGCTTCGCGCTTCAAACACAAAGTTTTTGCGTGGAGCGCACGTCGTGGGCGGGCCTGCAGCCGTCCGTCCACGCCCGCAATTGTGACACGTGTGCCGCCGTGTGCACACTACACTGATCACAGTATTTAACCTGGGCCAGGTTAATTTTGAAGCTCATATTGTGCCCGAAAATACTGACACACGCCCGGCATGCCGGCGCGCAGGCGCGCAGGGCAACCCGGCGTCCGTCCCGGGGCGTAAAGAATCGTGCTAATTTGAACACGAGTAGAGGTGGGGCAACGTCCAGTACGACTGGATAGGAAATCAGAGACGAGTTGGAGCCCTCTGACCGTCCCGGGGCGTGTCTCCTAGATATCGCTTGCGCAAGAATCTCCAAATATCTCTTTGCCGCCACCCCAGTGGCCGCGCAGCCCGGGGGGAGGCGCGCGGAAGCACGGAAAAAGACAGAGAGAAAGAGAAAAAATGTCAAAATCTCCTTCCACTAAATTACCACACCTTTCGCTTCAGCCCGTGCCGCCGCCATGCCGCGCCGCCTCGCCCGCCGCCCCCGCCGCTTACCGTTCCGCCCACGGTCGCGACGAATATTTTTGACATGTCCTGCTGGGTCATATTCGCAGGTGTAGTACAGTAGCCAAGCACCGGTGCCCTTGTGCGCTACGCCCGATTTCAAAGGCTTTCCGGAGTGACTTGTCGTGACTCAGCGTGACTCATATTTCCGACTCGCTGGGGTAGATTTTGAAGGCCATCCTA
>NW_005179086.1:171936-173165 GCF_000350225.1 Chondrus crispus
CCCCCAAGGGCGCCCCCCCCCCCCCCCCCCCCCCCCCCTTTACCATTTCCCCCAGGGCACAAAAAAAACCCCCCCCCCCCCCCCCCCCCCCGCCCCGGCCCACTCGGCCCCGACCCCGCCACTGCCGCCCGTTGTGCAGCGCTTCTGCCGCGCCGCACCGGTCCTGCCCTGCATGCCGGTCCTGCGCGCCAGTCCTGCGTGCCGGATGCAAGCGCCCGATAAACGACATCTTTTTAAACATCATATCCCATCCCTCCAGCCCGCCTCCTCCTTCCACCGTAAAAAAAAGTCTCTGCCGACGTGTGCAAAACCTTGCCCACCTCCCCCGCCGGGCACGTACAGTACTGAAACAGTGCAACCCTTGCGCGTAGAGCAGCAAGGCGCGCGGCGGCCGCGGCGGCCGCGGCGGCGGTGGATACTGTACAAGGGTAGCGCTCAGGCGACGTAGGCGTTAACGAGTTTTGTTACAAGTCCCTCTGCTCACATCTGCTGACTGCTCTACTACCTGTATACGTATTGCATAAACCGCCCCTCCGCCTCCTCTATATTCACGAGATCTCCTCGCTCGTGGCCACGGTCGCCGAGTGCGATCCGAGCCCGTCCGAGCTGCCCGTACTCCTATTACAAATGTCCGCCCTGCACGTCGGGCAGGTGCGCGCGTGATCTCTGAGCCATTCCCTCACGCACCCGGTCAGGTGAAAAAAGTGCCCGCACGGGAGCAGCGTGATCTCGTCCCCGGCCTCAAAGTCGGACAGGCAAATCGCGCACTCGGTCAACCCGTCCGCCGCCCCGTCCCCATCCTCCTCGGCCGCCGCCATCTTCTCGTGCTCGGGCACGCCCATGTCCGCAAAGATCCGCTGCACGGACCGCGTCTCCCCTTTCTCCATCACGAACGCGGGCAGCGCCTCGATCTGATCGTCGGACGCCGCGTACTCGAACCGCTGCGCCCGCGGGTCCGAGTTGAGCCGCACCGTATGCACGCCCCACCCAAACTCGGGCTCCAGCTCGGTCGTCAGGTGGAAGTGTCTCACGGGCCTCCTCGGCGCCGAGATGTAGTACGCGTTCTGCACCGTCATCGTCGCGAACCGCCTTCTATGCCTGTGCGGCGCGCGCGCGAGCTGCAGCGGCGCGGACAGCTCGTCCTGTCTCGCCGCGTGCGCCCCGTACTCAAAGTGGTTCATCTCGGCGTAAAACTCGTCCTCGTGCGCGACGTCGCCCGCTTTCGCGGC
>NW_005179086.1:173648-174216 GCF_000350225.1 Chondrus crispus
GTGAATCACTCTCATTTCTCCCGGATTGATTTGAATTCGTAAGGCAACGTGTGAGCTGTAAACGTGCGGCACACGTGGCGCAGGGGGGGTGAGGGAAGTAAGGTTTACAACAGCGGCGGCGTGCGAGGTGCGTGGCACGGCACTGTCATTCGGGCGGGCCGCGCCGTATTTGGGACACACAGGCAACTGTCTGGCGAGCGACGCGGCACTTGCGCCCCGCCGGTTTTTCTTGCTGCACGGAGCATCATCGCCCTACGCCGCCGCCTACAGTACACTCACACGTGTTCGCACACGTGTTCGCACACGTGTACTGTACCTGTCTTGCACCGGACGTGTATGCGTAGTCCACGTGTTCTCTCCAACTGTACGTGTACGCGTAACCCACGTGTTCTCTCTAACCGTACGTGTGCGCGTATTCCACGTGTTCTCTCCTACTGTACGTGTACGCGTGTATTCTACCTCTCTTGCACCGTACGTGTACGCGTGGCACACGTGTTTTCTCTCCAAGGGAGGAAACCCCCACCCGTCACCCACCCACCCCCCCCCCCTGTACGTTACTATCCTCATG
>NW_005179086.1:176507-179803 GCF_000350225.1 Chondrus crispus
GACTGGCGCTTCAAAATCAGATGCACACGCCTTCTTCGTGCACTCGTGTACCGTACCTGACTACAAACTGCTACTCTACTCTACACAGTTGGAAATATACAAAGGCGACCCGGACGGGTGCTCACGTGAGCTTTGGCTTGACGGCGCTGCCCTTCCGGCGGAAACTCTCGTACGCCAAATCGGTGCCGTAGGCCCAGTCGCACCACGTGAAGACGCTCGCAAAGTTGCCCGAGTGCAGGAAGTGGTGAAAGTCATGGTGCTCAGGGCCGGCGTACCACGGGAGGACGCTGGCGAGCCCCCAGGCGTGGTCGTATCCGGAGTGGATATCGATGGCCTCCCAGTTGCGGAACAGCTGCCACACGCACAGCGTGTACAGGTGCGGGCCGAGCATGAGCGGGCCGGCAAACGTCGGGAGGGCCTGCAGCACGACCTCCACCGGGTGCGCGTACGCGGCGACGACGGCGAACGGTGCGTCGTACTCGTGGTGCACGCTGTGCACGCGCGTGTACAGCCACGGCAGGTGCAGGGCGCGGTGGACCCAGTAGTTGAGAAAGTCCTCGACGAGGAAGAAGTAGGCGACCTGCAGCAGGACGACGCGCGGCGAGGGGAACGGGGCGTCGCGCGAGATGCCGACGCGCTCGATGAAGAGGCCGCCGGCCGCGAGCAGCGGGAGCACGACGGTGGCGAACGAGCGCAGCATGGCCGCGGCCGCGGCGAAGACGGCGCGGCGCGGGGCGTACTTGCCCGGCTGGATCTTGCGGAACGGCGTGGAGCGCGCGCGCAGGGCGTCCAGCAGCACGAACGGGGCGCAGCCCAGGAAGTAGCCCGCCAGCTGCGACGCGAAGCAGCCGACGACGAACATCGGGTAGGCGCGCGTGTGGCGGCACAGCAGGTCCCAGTACGGCGGCACGTACGGCGTTAGCGCGGCCGTCAGCACGAGGCAGATCTCGGTGAGCATGGCGCGCCGGGACCGGGAGGTCGCGGCGGGGCGGCGGGGGGGAGGCGCGGGAGGCGGGTGGGGGGTGGGGAGGGAGGTGTGTGCTCGAGCGGCGATGGCGCTTGTTGATGTCAACAAGCTTGTCAACAAGCGCAAGCCCAGACATGAGGGCTTGACTTGTGAGAACTTGTGAGTGTGGCGTTGTTTCTTCGGATGGGCCACGAATTACAGTGTTGAGGTTACAGTACAGTGTACTGTAATTCGTGTACTGTACTGAGTACAGTACTGAGTACAGTACATCGGAGTCTGGCTGTAAAGCTGTAATGACCATGGCCATATCATAGGCAATCAACTTTTTTTAATCGCCTGCGCTCCAACTCGTACCTCCCCCCTCCCTCCCTTTCGCGCCACCCGCATCCCGCCCGTTGGCGATCTGTCCTTCCCCCTCACATCCGTCTCTCCCTCCCTCCCTCCCTCCCTCCCTCCCTCCCGTCCCTCCCTCCCTCCCTCCCCCTCCCTCCCCTTCACCAGCCGCCCGCCATGTCTCTCGTCGAGGAGTGGTGGAAGTCGATGCCGCCGGTGACGCGGTCATACATCTGCCTGTCGGTGCTGACAACGGGCGCGGTGGCGCTGGAGCTGATCACGCCGTTCAAGCTGTACCTCAACTGGCTGCTGATCGTGCGCAAGGGGCACGTGTGGCGGCTGGTGACGACGTTTCTGTTCTTCGGGGACTTCAGCCTGGACTTTCTCTTCCACATGTTCTTCCTGTACCGGTACTGCAAGATGCTAGAGACCAACTCGTTCCGGGGGCGCACGGCCGACTTTCTGTACATGCTTCTGTTCGGCGCGGGGCTGCTGGTCGTGGTGTCGCCGCTGACGCCGGTCAACTTCCTCGGCCCGAGCCTGACCTTCATGATGGTGTACGTGTGGGGGCGGCGCAACGCGCACCAGATCGTGTCGTTCCTGGGGCTCGTCTCGTTCCGCGCGCCGTACCTGCCGTGGGTGCTGCTGCTCTTCTCGTTTGTGCTCGGCTCGTCCCCGGAGATGGACTTGCTGGGCATCCTCGCAGGGCACGTCTACTACTTTATGGCCGACGTTTACCCCGCCATGACGCACGTGGCGCTGCTCAAGACGCCCCGCGTGCTGCAGCTGCTCGTCGGGAACAATGACGACTATGATCGCCCGTACGATGGCTTTGAAGACGCGCCGCCGCCGCCGCCGCAGCAGCAGCAGCAGCAGCAGCCCAACGGCGTGGACGGTAACGGCGCGCAGAATGGCGGTGCCGCGGGTTGGGGACAAGGGCGCATGCTTGATGGCGGGGCGCAGCAATAACGATGGCGAGAAGGGGGTGTGCGTGTTGAGGTTGACTATTTGTATATAGGTTGCGCGCTTTATTGTAACAACTACAGGCAATGTTTCGCTGGCGGAGACTCTTTGCCGTCCTTTTTTTTTCCTTTTTTTCCTTTTTTTTTCCTTTTTTTCCTTTTTTTGAGATAATGTTGCGTTTAGGGGGGCGATCAGGTGCATTTGGTGGCAACAGACGGGTGAAATCGGCAAAGTTGCAGCGAACAAGGGGTGACGGTGGTAACTTTGCAAGAGGTACCCATCCGATAGCGGTTTATTTGTAAGGATCACTATGGTGACCATATCAAGTCTGAGGTGACAGGAAAGGAATTTGTAGGTAAAGATGGGGCGTCAACAGTTGAAAATCGTGGACAGTGCAATAAAATGTACTAACGGGTGACTTTGGATACTTTTTCCTTTTTTTCCTTTTTTTTCTTCTTGTTTAGAGCTTGTTTACAAAGTAAGTCTCTCGCAAGTCACAAAACAGCGGCACGACGTAATTTGCCTAACCTGGCAACACCCCCCCCCCCCCATTCCCTTCCTCCCCTCCACGCCATCATCCGAGCAATCGAAAAGCTGCCTTCACCCTAAGAGCGCCGAAGCGTGCAGCCCAGTCGGCGTCAGCCCGACCTGTACTGGGTGCTCTTCACGTGCCTCCGTGCCAAGTTGCCAAGGCTGCCACTGGCACTGCCGCCGTCCTCCTCCCTATCCCTGTCCTCGCTGGAGCTGACGGAGCTGCCCTCCGGAGCGAAGAGCCTTCTCCGCCAGCCGAGGCCGGCAAACGAGTTGTGCTCGCGCGCAAGGTCGGCCCACGACGCGCGCTGCGGCGAGTAGGCGTAACCTCTATTAGCCAGGCCGGGGCTGCTGGTGCGGCCCTTGGGGCGGTCCGGGTCCGGGCTTGCGAACGCGACGGTGCGCGCGCGGCGGTCCGACTGCTGCTGCGGCGGCGGCGGCGACGGGGACGCGGGCACGGTGCGCGGGCGGCTGCGGCGGCGCGGCGCCTCGGGCGCGGAGG
>NW_005179087.1:0-149667 GCF_000350225.1 Chondrus crispus
GTACTCGTTCTACAATGAAGAAGATTATATTGGAGGCAGACTAGATCGAAAAGGAGACTGCATGATAGTATGTTCCGACTCAACAGGGCAGGAGGGTTAGCAGGGCAGGAGGAAGATGGTGTGTCCTGCATGGTACTAAATTCGGTGAACGTCAGGCTACTGGGTGCCATTATTAGGGCCGTAATACGGCCGCCGTATCGACCATGGCGCATAAAGGTAGGTTCGATGTCTGTACGACAGATACTAACATATTCATGGTTTATGTAAGTCTGTTAGTAGAGTGGGGTGAATTGGAGGAGCTCCCGATTATGTTGCGGGACGTTTCTGAAAATTGTCCCTGGATCAAGAGAAAGACGTCACGTAGCATGCAGAGATGCGCTCTCGAAGACTTGGAAGGTGGGGAGCTCAGTGAAAGCGAGGTACTACAGACTCTGTAACATGAGCAGGGCTGTTCCTTGCGGCCAATACGTTACAGGGGGGGATCGCTCAATAGTGCCTACTTTAGTAGTGCTTCCCTCTATATAGTGCCATGGCTCACCCTCTGGCACAGGTTATCATAAGCTCACACGTGTATCATCCGGCATGGTTCAGTACTCAACGGATGAAGTTATTTAGTTGTGTTATATACAGGCTTTGGTGTGTTTGTGTTAGCCGTGTGCTTTGTCCCCAAATATGTATTTGAGCCTCCTTTATATAGTGCCATCCCCCCAATAGTGCCATAGCTAGAGGTATGTCACGCTATAGCACTATATCGTAGGAGGCACTGTACCTGGGTCCCCTAACAACAAGGAGGAAGGAAGCCAGGGAAAAAATGAACAGCAACTGTAGAGCAATGTGTACACGTAGAGCAGCGTGTACACATGATGATGCATGTACCCAGCACGATAGACGATGGGATCAATTTGACCCCTGCGACGAGAGCTACGGCTTTATATCGGCTTTAACAATTATGCGGAAGGGTCGAGCTATTCTCCAACAAGCGCGTGGATCCGCGCTTTCTGTACGCAATAGGGTAAGGATACATAAGGGAGCTATTCGTCCATCCAGCTGCGTTTCGGGAGATTATTCAGCAGCAACAGTAAAGGTTCAAGAAATCCATTCTGTGCATTACGAGCTAGGGTCGTAGTGCAGCAAACATAGTCTCAACCTCTCCACATTCCTTGGTAAACAGTAGGCGCCCGCGTTCCTACTGACGGAGACACCACCTTATAGCACAACATCGCTGATAGTCCACTTTCGGCCTGAGACGCTGTGCAGACAGTGCGATTCTGTCGACAGCAACGCCCCAAACACCACGTTCATGTACCCTTGGTACAGTTGTAAGATTCTGAGACATGATATCGTAACTGGAAATGCAGTGGTAGGGGGTGAACGATACTACAGGCGAGGTGATACGGAACAATGCTCCGGGAAGGAATATCCTTCCAATGTCGTCTCTATTCTCCTTTTTCTCTCTCTTCTACAATCTGCATGACTGTACTATTTATGCTGTTCGTACGCGTCCTTTCGGACGACAAACTATATTGCGTTATCGCTTTTCCCATCGGGCGGCAACCTTCGCCGCTGTGGCAGTCGCTCTCGCCGTGGTGCGGCTGCAACTCGAATTGGACCGCACTCATCTTCTGTGACATGCCAGTCTGTGTCGGTCGTTTACATTGCTGTTCACGCCCGTTCACGAGGGTATCACTACCTTGTACGTGTCCACTTGTCGGTTTTCAGTAACATCCATTCTCCAAGAATGTGACAACAGTACAGTATGCAGCAGTTCGGACTACACCAAACATCCCAATTAGTCTGGGTGGAAAATTAGTGTGGATACACATATTAGCGTAGACCATACTAACTTCTGCGACCTGTCCTTGCTCGTAAACAAAATTACTGTAGACTATACTATTTGATATCACACACATATTAGTCTGGATGCGCCAAAAAGACAGGAAAAGCATAGAGCAAACAGACTCTCGCGCACCGGAATGCGCGCCCGACGGTAACTACTGCAATTATTAGGCGGGAAGCGCAATGCGCGGCAAATTGTAACACTATCACCCCGCCTCTAAAGCCACCCAGTACGTGTTTCCCGTCCAGTTCGGCTGCCTGAAACCTGTATCAAAGGAACGTTAAAACCAAGATATGGAATTCCTCCCCATGCATTCACCAAATCTCTCAGTGAGGCGCACCGAAATGTATTCGGCCTCTCCCATCGTGGGCTCCCTGCAGCGAGCAGTGGCAACTGCCTCATTTAAAACCTCCCATCTGCCCCCAACACAACCGCACCACAGCAGTACAACAATGCATCCTTCTCCCACACCTCCCTTGCACACGCCATCAGATTCACCTTCCCTACCCCCTCAGCTCAAAAAACCGCAGAAGCGGGCACTTCAGAATGTGCTTACTCATTCACAGCGTGTCAAGATCGTAACGTGGATGGTGGAAGCGTCTCGTACAGACGGTGAAAAACACATGGCATCCTGAGCTGTTCGCAATTTCCCAGCAATTTTTCGGGGATCAGAGAAAGCGAACAATGGAAAAGCGAGTAGGCTGTGGAAAACCCGGAAAGCCCTGATGACGTACAAAAAAGAGACAAACAACAGCGGAATACCCTTTTCGATTAGGCGCGTCACGCGCGCGGGCATGAAACGTGTCTGTGGGATAACTCCTCTCCGCCCTGGGTTGAGTGAGAGGCGGAGGCTTTAGCGAGGGAGCACACGGCGCGGACGCGACGTGCTAATTGAACCGATCGGACGAGCTCGCGAAAAGGGAGTGGCTCACTGGCCGGTTACGTGGAGTCGCTCCGTGGTGCCTGAACGGGAGCGACCGGTAACGGGTTAGAAGCCAGCGCGCGCGAGAGACAACCGAAACGGACGTATATAGGCGCGAAAGAGACGGGGGCGAGCTTGCCCCAGTTTACTGGTGGGGACGGGTGTCAGGTCTTAACCCCTCAGAGGGACGCCTTGGACACCTGTCCCAGTATACAGTACCTGCCGCCTACTGCGTACCAGGTACTGTATGCCATTAAAAAACTAGCGCCTCAATTCCAAATTACCGCGCGGACGCTGCAGCTACACGTGTGTACTACTGTACACACGCGCTGCTTACAGACTACCGCACAGATGCCACGTGTGCTACCGTACACGCGTAATACTAGCAGACTACCGCTTGGCCGACATGTGCACTACTGTACACGTACGCCAGATTACGACCGCTCGGCACGCGCGCGCTCCCTACACGTGGGCACACCAGCCCACACGTCCACCGTGCACGGCCGCACTGTTAATAATCTCCCCGCGTGCGCGTCTGTCGTTATACTACAGTGTCTACCTCAAGGCCTGTGCCGGTCGAGGAAGGAAACCGGCGGGTTGGGTAATTGGAATGCATACAGACTTCTGTAGTACAATTGCGCGGAGGCGACGGCGCCACCGCTGCTGCCACGGCGTACAGTGATCTCGGGTGTAAGCGCCAGCACAACCGTAGGGAGTTGTATTTACAGCTGGTGGCCGGTGCGGAGAACAGTAATACTCCACCGGCTACACGTGTGTAATCCGTACGGTCATAAGTAGTAATTAGTAGTCAATGCCACAAATTTATTAGTTGTGTACAGTAGCTGGTATACAGTAAGTAACAGCTACTGTAGCGGGACAGGTGTCCTGGCCTCCCACTTAGGGGTTAAGACCGGGGGCACCTGCCCCGTCCCAGTAAAGAGGAGGCAGACTCGCCTCCCTTCCCTTTACGGCTAAGTGCTAACACCGTTCCGGTTTTCCTTTAGCTCGGGCTTCTAACCCGTGACCGGCCGTCCGGGTATAACACCACCGACGGGCTGCGCGTCACCGGCCACGTGAGCCTTCCCTCTTTTCGAGTCCATCCGTACGGTTTTTATCTGCGCGTGGGTAACCCAGCGTCGCGTGCTCCCTCACCTCTAACCCCCCTCGTTCCGAGTGGTCGGGACGAAGGTAGTTATACCACATTTTGGTACTCTTGTGGAGGGTATAACTACAGAGGTTGAGCCCGCACTGGATCGCCAGCGCGAGCAATTACCGATCGGATTGAAAGAGGTCGAAAATCACCGCGTCGATCGCCAGTGATCATCGACGATGAACCGTGCAGATTCCGCCGGAGAAGATACCGCCTCCGGGCGAGCAAGTACCCGCAGTGGCAGAGGTGCACAGCGCCCCTGGATCGACAATCCGGAAGCCCTGCTACGCCCGCCGTCTACCAGGGGCCAGAAGACCCCTTCCGTTTCGGACACCACCGCCGGGCTACCGGCTGGTGGGGGAAACCGCGTACAAGTACCGTACAACGCGTTACTCCCGCGATTACAAACCTGGATGGAGGAATTCCTCGCTGAGGAAATACCCCAAGTCGTCCAGGTTTGCCTCGACCGAACGGTAGCCGGGCTGGTGGCGGAGCAAGCGGACGCCGCGCTCCGCGCCCTGCTGGACGAGAAGATCGCCCCCCTCGTACGCGACGAGGTGGTGGCCGCGCTCGCCACGGAGGACGAATCTCCCACCGCATTGGCTCTCAAGGGAGCTATTAGCTCCGCTGTGGCCATTCGTCTGGCCACGACATTTACAACCGAAACGGGAGGCGCGGCACCGCCGCCGGCGCCGCGCCATGAAACCGTTCCGGGCTCAAGCAATTATATCGCTGATCCGATCGGCGCCGTACCCGGGATTGATAGGATGGACCCTCACCCGGAGGGTAGAGCCATCTATCTCCCAACCGTTCACGGTGCTACAGGGAGGACTACAGAAAATGTCCTCTCCATACTCGCCGGTACAGGTGACCCCCGCGGGACAGAAAACCGCCTGGGGCTCCTCGAGACAGAAAATCGGGACCCGTACCGGTTGAGCACAAGACGTGCACCCGGCACGCGCAGAACCGAAGCGGAATACACCCGGTATTCCGACGCAGAAGACCCCCGTCACAGGACGGATGAAAACCGCGAGGAACGCCGCTGGCGATACCGCGATAACCGCGAGGCACGCCACGGGCGATACCGCGATGCCGGAGGGGGAGGATACCCCTCCGATGACGACCAATCCGGTTGGGAAGGTTCTCGCAGGCGGGGCCACAGGGCACGCCGCGATAGAAGCCGAGACCGTCACCGGCAAGAACCGTCCGACTCGGAAGACTACATTACGGAGTCGGGTGAGGAGCGTCGTCGCTCAGGCAGACACCGCCGGGCTGCGCCAAGGGGCGACGAGCGACGGCCTACGGTAATCAGGCCGCTCAATGACCTGTTTACCAAGGCCGTCAACTACAAGACCTACCGCCTGGAACGGCGTAGCTTGCGCTACGACTCTACAGTAGCGCGGCACATTAACCGTTACCGGAAGAAACTGGACGTGCAGATGAGGTCCCACACGTTCAGAGGTCAAGATCCGATTGCGGTATTGGGATTCCTTGCACGCCTCAAGATGGCGTGCGACCACAACGGGATCACCGAGGGAGCCGCCGTGTGGTGCTTCCAATTCTACCTCACCGGGCAGGCTCACGCCTTACTCCAGTCCCGTCTCAATGGAAACACCATGGCGGTTGACGTGGAGCGGCGCGAACTGCTCAGGACGTACCCGCAGGTTGTCAACTTTTTGTTGCGTACCTATGCGACCGATGAGGTAATTTCCGAAGCGGTTGGTGACGTGACCTCCTTCCGTCAAAGTTCGAACATGACGGAGGAGGTCTACAGTAACCACCTCTGGGACAAGGCCCTCCGATGCGGTACGGTATTCTCCGACCGGCGGTTGAAGTCCCTATTCGTCGAGGGGTTACCTCTCCCCACGTGCGCGCAGGTCCGCAATTACCTCGCTACGCACCCGGATGTGGATTACCAATCCGTGGCTCGATACGCGCAAGCGATCGGGGAAACCAATCGGGCTTCCCGCCGGCAGGGGATGTCAGCCATGGCATCCCGGGAGCCGTCCGGAGCGGCCAGAAGATTCGAACGTACCGCCAGGACACGGCCCGTGCTGTCGGTTGAGTCGGCATCCGACATCCCGACAGCTGGAGGATCCGTGGGAGAAGAAATCTTGGCCGTGACGGACCACACCGCGACGCCGAGCTCGTTAAGCTCGCCGCCGACGAGTTATTACCCGTCGCCGGCAGCCTCGGCATCAGGCGCCGCGGGTCCGCCCGCCAACCCGGGCGATGTGCGCGCAAGACCGTACGGGAGGCAGGGGCAGAACCCACGGGTCCGGTTCTCCAGTGGGGGATTCCCCGGACCGCCGCCGTGTCGGTTCTGCCTTGACACTACGCACCGACAAGAGGAGTGTCCCGTCGTTGCCGATGCAGGCCTGCGGGACAAGCTTCTGAAGGCACGAGAGGCCAACTACCAGAAGCTACGCATCCGGCAGGGCCTCCGTCCGGGATCCCCGTTCAACCGCCAGGGGCCGTCCGCTTTGAGAGACCAGCATCCGACGGCCCCCGCGGGCGTGAACGTGATAGAAGAGCCACACCACGGCCCTACTGAAGATCACGTGGTGCAAGCCGCGGAGAAAACCCGCGAGGACCTGGTGCTCACGGGGGAAGGCGGGGAGGACGCGTAGAGGCGACGACGTCTCTCTCCGTGCCCAGCCTCAGAAGCTCAGGCATCTCCGAACCGGTTGCGCCAGTGGAAGCGCAACCGGGGAATCGAACGGAAATCCGGGCCATCTGCTTCTTCAAGAAGCAGCATTATAAGGTTTCCGCAACGGGTGGCCAAAAGCAGGCGCTGATGGTCGCCATCACGCCAGTGCTCGACTCAGGAGCCGGCCCGAACCTCATCCTTTTGCGGTGTGTCGCCGAGTCATGGCGACCGTCGATAAAACCGGTTCAGAGCCCAGCGCTCATTGACGCGTCAAACCGCGCAATGAAAGCTCTAGGAGAGATCTCCTTGTTTGTCCGTATCGGTGAATTTATCGCGCGCATCCCGTTCTTGGTAGTGACGAGCCTCGCCGTGGACTGTATCCTCGGTACGACCTTTCTCGATCGCCACGTCAAGGCGATCCTCCCACCGCAACGGAAGGTCGTGTTCCACGACGCGCCACCAGTGGCGTTGGTCGGGACAACCCCCTCGAGGCACGACCGCGAGATGGCCTCGAGGAGTGCGGTGCGACACCTACCGCCATCGGAAAAACCCGGGCGGAAGCAGGCGGCAATCCCGACCACGACACCGTCACGGAAAATCCGCCTCGTCAAAGGGGTGACAATCCCCCCAATGACGCAGGCCCTCGTGAGGGCTGCCACGCCGGTAGGGGGTCAATGCTTTTTGCAGAACTCCCCAAAAACTGCGCACAAGAACCTGACACTCATGGCCCAGGGGGTCATGGACGTGGTCCCCGAAAAACCGTTCTCGGTAATGCTCAGCAACTTCGGGCGCCGCCCGGTGCACATTCCGAAGCATACTGTGATCGGCCTGCCCCTACTGTCGCCCACTCACATCCTGACCCTTGGCGAGTCGGCCGCGGAAGCGGCCGAAGCTAAGGAAGGGGGAGGGATATTTAATTCCAACCTCTCAACCGCAGGGAACGGCGCGGGAGAATCCATCGACAACCGCACGGACAAGGACGTGGCTGAACAAGCCACGCTGCCAAGGGCGCCCCTCGGGGCGGACGGACTGGATAAAACCGAAGACACCGCCGCCCCTGACGAGAGCCCCAATTCCTGGCGGGAGGACGTCCATATCAGTGCCGAGGACGAGGAGGTGCGCTCGGAGGTCCTCGAGGTACTGTCCGAATTCAAGGGGATGTGGACCGGCCGGTTGGGAAAAATCGGGGCCACGAAGCACCGGATTGAGCTCAAGCCCAGTGCTCGCCCGATTTATCAGGCGCCTTACCGCGCCGGACCAACGGCACGGGAAAAAGAGAAGACGGAGATCGACCGCATGCTCCGGGCAGGGGTAATCGAACCCGCCACGGCCGAATGGGCAAGCCCCGTGGTATTCGTCCCTAAAAAGGATGGTACCATGCGGTTCTGTGTCGACTACAGAAAGCTCAACGCAGTCACCGTTCGGGATTCCTATCCGTTGCCGAGGATGGACGAGTGCATCGATTCCCTCGGCGACGCTACTGTCTTTACCACGCTGGATTGCAACAGCGGGTATTGGCAAGTAGAAATCGCCGAGGAGGACCGCGACAAGACGACGTTCGCGTCGCACTGCGGGTTGTACCGTTTCCTCCGCATGCCGTTCGGTTTGAAGAATGCCCCCGCGACATTCCAGCGGGCCGTCGACATTATACTGTCGCGGGTAAAATGGGAAACCGCACTGGTGTACCTGGATGATGTCATCATCTACTCCAAGACCGTAACGGAACACTTCGCACACGTCCGCGAAGTTCTACGCCTGCTGCGGGATGCGGGTGTGTCGCTGAAGTTGTCAAAGTGCGCTTTCTTTGACACTTCAGTCACCTACCTGGGACACGTGATTCGACCAGGTAGGCTGGAGGTCGAGCGCCGCAACGTGGTCGCCATCGAGCGCGCTCGACCACCCCAGAACCAGACGGAATTGCGGTCCTTTTTAGGGATGTGCAATGTCTACCGTCGGTTCGTGAAGGGCTTCGCAAAAATAGCCGCACCGTTAAATCGGAAGACGGGGAAAAATCAACCGTTCGAGTTCGAGGTACTCACCGATGAGGAATACGAGGCGTTCGTGGAGCTCAAGAAACGCCTCGTGTCACCACCGATTCTCGCGTTACCCCGTCACGGAAAGAAGTATACCCTGGATACGGACGCTTGCGCGTACCAGGTCGGCTGCGCCCTGCTACAGGAGCAGCCGAACGGAGACCGCCTACCGATCGGGTATTGGAGCCGCGCCCTCACGGACGCGGAAAAGAACTATACAACTACCGAGAAGGAATGCCTCGCTGTCGTCTGGAGTATACTCACGCTTCGACCATATCTGTATGGGAACACGTTCGACCTCCGTACGGATCATGAGGCCCTCCGATGGGTCCTCAACCTGGCGGATAGCTCCGGCCGGCTAGCGCGCTGGCGTCTCCGCCTAGCCGAGTACGACTACGACGTACAGTACCGGCCGGGTATCAAGCATCAACTCGCAGATGGCGTATCACGCCTCCGAGTTGAGGGCGCAAATTCCAAACCAGTCGACGACGAGGTCCCGTGTTTCGCGGTACAATGGCGAGAGGAGGAGCATAACCCCTGCCAAGGTACCGTACACTGGGAGACCCCCGTCGACCCGGGGAGAGCTGAGCACGCGTTCGCGGTTGTACCCGAAGAACGCGACGTCTCATCCGTAACGGTAGAAGAGTTCCTTCGAGAACAGGCCGAGGACCCCTTCTGTAGGGCGGCCGCCGAGACCGTGGGGAATCCGGACTCGCGCTACGACGTTGACCGATACGGGTTCGTCGTCCGCAAGTCCCCCCTCGATGGGACCCTGCAGCGGGTTGTACCGAAACGGCTCAGGGCGAAGATATTGTACCTCGCCCATCATCCCCGCCTGGCAGGACACCCGGGCGGTACGAGGATGTATTATACCCTCCGGCGGGAATATTATTGGCCTCATATGGCCAACGACGCCTTCAGTACCGTACGGAATTGCGCCCCGTGCGCCGCCACCCGGGGAACCCTGGTGCGGCATCAGAAGGACCTCAAGCTATTCCCAGCGGCAGGGCCGCTGGATTTTGTCGCCATGGACCTGCTGGGTCCTTTACCGAAGACGGCGCACGGGAATCGCCACGTGCTCGTCATGACCGACCGGTTTACGAAGCTGACGCGCAGCATCCCGTTACGGACAACCACCGCATCGGTTGTGGCAAACGCCTTCCTGGACAATTGGGTCTACGTATACGGCGCACCCCGTTACGTGCTAACCGATAACGGAACACAATTTGCCGCCAAGTTCTTCGACGCGGTGTGCGCCTTGCTGGGGGTGAGGCACTACCTGACTACCGCCTATCACCCTCAGACAAATGGGCAAACCGAACGGTTCAACCGCACCCTGGTGCAGCGCCTCCGACACTATGTCGAGGAGCATCAGAGGGACTGGGACGAGTACATCCAGCCCCTGACCTTCGCGTATAACACGCAGGTCCACCGGTCAACCGAGACAACCCCGTTCGACCTGGTGCTGACGCGACCACCGGCCGGATTGGCACTGCCCGGTACTGTACCCCAGGACGCCGGATCCCACACGGAAGACCCGCGGACCCCGGTACAGTACAAGCGCGCGACGTTGCGGAAGCTCCGGGATGCCCTCGAGCGCACGCGGGTGAAACTAACCGCGGCGCAGAGGAGGTACAAAGCCGACTTCGATAAGAAGGTGCGCTTCCGTCCGGTCATCGCGGTGGGAGACTTTGTCTACGTGGACCGTCCACCGCGGCCGTTGACGAGCGCCGAGCGGGGAGACCTGCCAAGCGACGGAGGAGGACCCTCCGTCAAGCTCTTACCGAAAACGGAAGGCCCGTTTCGGGTCCGATCCGCTACGGAGGCCACAGTGGTCGTCGACCAAGACGGGGTCTCGAACCGCGTGAGCATCGATCGGGTAACCAAGATGCCGCGGGGACCCCACGACCCTACTGTGGCCGCACCGACGATGGACCCGCCGGCGGGAACACCCAAACCGCCAGCCGAGTACGTGGTGGACCACTTGGTCGCCCACCGGGAGACCCGCAGCGGCGGCCAATACAAGGTCCGCTGGTATGGCTTTACCCCAGCGGACGATACCTGGGAACCCGCCGAAGGCCTCCCGCAACCCTTCATCGACCGTTTCTGGCGCGCGCGGGCAACCGCGCGCCACCGCTAAAACCGCACCGGACAGACCCGGCGCGGATGGAATGGACCCGTCGGCGGGGCGACCCGACGCGGCGATGGCCAAGGAAACCCTCGAGCCCGGGTTAGCACACGGGAGACAAGACCGAACGGGGGGGGGGGTACCGACGCGGAAATACTGTCAAGGCGAGCCCTCGTCGGTGGCTCAAGAGCGGGGTAAACGGCGACCGAACCGGTAGCAGAGCCAGGAACTGGGTGTGTGTGGCCCTCAGAGCACGGGCGGCGGTTTCAAGTACGACCGATTTTGGGGACCGCCCAATCGGAGCTCGTCAATCCGCCGAGAAGCCACCCGCCGCAAGAAAAAAGCAGGCAGAAATTACTAAGAAAAAGGCCGATTTCCCCGCTGAGTCGCTGGTGGGGATGCACCCCGGGTGGCGCGGAGGGGGACGGGAACCCGCCCCCGCGACGACCCGCCACGAACACGACACTGTGCGGTCCCTCGCCCCGCGAACCGCGGTACACGCCGGCCCCTTCAAGACCGACCGGGCAGCTCGGGGAAAACCCGCCGTGGCACCCCCGACCAGACCGCCGAGGCGATCCCACCTCGATGGACGACCCCAGGGGGACGTGCTACAGGCCTCCCATAACCGCTTACTCACTACCGCATGGAGCGCGGGCGACCGCGCGCAACATTGCCCCGTGCCGGATTAACCCGGCGCGGAAGGGCCCTGGACGGCAAGGAGGCGACTCCGGTCGCCGGCTTTTAATTAAGCCTAAAAGGGGGCTACGTTTTTCCTCCTAGAAGGGTGGAAAAAAATTGTAGCTCCCTCCCGTTAACGGCATTGTATTCCCCAGGTCTGGCCGCGTCCGGAGGTCCCAAGACGGAAAACCGACTTTGGGAAGGCACAGGCGGATTTGGAAACCGGAACTGTAAAACGCTGTTTCTGCTCGTTTTTTACAGTGTCCTTTCGTTTCCAAATCGTGCCTCCGCGGAAAGTGGCAACCGCAGGACTTACCGACCGGTTTTGGACGAACGACAGAGCGTACCGCCGCCGGGAGCTCCCCGGTGACCGCACAGACATGCTGGCGGGTCACACACCTCGCTGTCTCGCGGGTGAAAGAGCGCCGTTTTTGGAAAAATGGCCAGCCCTCCGGGGCTGCGGGAAAAAACACTTCCGCGCGACCGGCTAGGCCTTGCCCGGCGCAAGCGGAAGCCGCCTAACGACATTGGTTGGCCATTCCGTACGGTTTGGGTGACGTGGGCTGCTCCGCTGCCGCTGCAGACCCGAATTTCCGCCCGGTCCTTCACGAGGACACAGTACCGGAAAAAGGGCTACGTTTTTCCCTCTAGCAAATAGGAAAAAAATCGTAGCCCCATTCCGAGAACGGATTCGTCCTCCTGAGGTCGTTGCCGACCCAGGGGTGTCAAAACATGGAAGACCCCATTTGGAAACCAGAACGGTTTCTATTCGTTTCCTGCAGTTTCTTCCAGTTTCCAAACCAGAGTCACTGGGAAGTGGTCTACCGAGCGGTTCTTGCCTACCTTTCGGATGACAGAGGCGCGTAGCCCACCAGGGGGCGCGCGACGTACCGTGGCGGACTGTGCGGTGACGCCTCCGCAAATTTATGGAGGAAAATTAAGAGGAGATCTTGGAAAAACGGCCAGCCCTTCGGGGGTGAAGTCGAAAGTGGGGATTTCTCCCGCTGTTTACGCGCGGCTATACCCCTCGCATGAGGCGAAAACCGCCCCACGGGGGTAGCCGGCAAACCGTACGGTCATGGGCGAAGCAGGCCACCCTACAGTACGGTACTGGGGGTGACCCCCGGGACTGAGTTCTCTCTCAGTCGCCAGAGGGACTACTGTATGCAGTCAGGGGCGACAAGTTGCCCGCCATGAGGATGGGGAAAAATTGTAGCCCCCTCTCGAGGACGGCACCGCCCACAAGGTACCAGCCCGGGCATGTGGGTACCGGCGCCGTCAAACCGTCAAGGATAAACTCCCTGTGGGGAGCCCAGGAGTGGTGTGAACCGCAACCAAACGGGGTACAGACCCCGGATCCGCGCATGTGTGGCCCTCAGCGCCCGGGCGGCGGTTTAAAAAAATATACCGATTTTGGGGAGCACCCAATGGGAGCTCGTCAAAAAAGCAAAACGCCACCCGCCGCACAGAAAATTCAGGCACGTTTTACTAAGAAAAACGCCGATTTTACGGCAAACCGTCGGTGGGGATGGGCACCTCGTGCTGCGCAGGGACGGGAAACTACCTCCGCAGCACCGCGCCGCACCCACCGCGAGGCCATCCACCGCGGCCCGCAGGGGCCGGCGGGGCACTGAGACCAACAAGAACCATTCGGGGAGCTAGGAGAAGAAGAATGAGGAGACTACTTTACCGTAAAGGAAGGGGGCTTCGGTTCGCTACCCTCACCGCCCCCGACGACCTTAATCGCGACGCTGGCGCTTCGCGGAGGGTTCAGACCCCGTAAGCGTCGCGGTTGCAGGGTCGGTCTCGACCGCACCATACGGGCTCTTGTTGGCCACCTGCGCACTCAATACTGCAAGGTGGTCCTGAGCGGCGCGGATACGCGTCATTGTCTCACCCCGCATAAGGTCGTCGCCGGTGTCGCGCTGGCGGATGGCAAACTGGAGGCCCGCCACCCGCGCCTTGAGCTGGGTCACCTCTACCAGCCAAGCGCGCGCAGACATCAAACCCGCTGCGAGAGTGGGCGGCACGGGCACTCCCGCGTATCCGCACTCCACCTGCAGCGCGCGTAGGGCAGCCTGCGCGTCCGGGGCAATGGCGGGTACCTCCTCGGTTTGCGCGTCCGCAGGGGCCCCACCAGAAGCCACCGAGGGATTCTGAGTCCCCGTCCCGCTCCTTTCGCGGACGAGGGGAGCGCCGGAGCCCGGTACCGATATGGGGGCTACCCCGAACGGGTTTACCGCCGCCGGCTCTACCACAGGCGCCACGTGAAGCGGCACCATTTGTGTCGGCTCCGAAGCGGGTTCCCCTTCAACCCTGCGCGAGGATACCGCGGGCGTGGGTACGTCTACCGCGGGCGGTGTCGAGGGACCGACCGGAGGATTCTCTGTGGTCCCGGCTTCGGGGTCAATCGCGACGACCTTGCCCTGCGGTGGCGACACCGGGATTGCTGTCACCGGCAGGGAGTGGGTTGACGCCTCGACGGGGCGTCCGGCGGAGGAAACCGCCGCGCCCCACCCGTCGCCCGAGGCGACGACCGCCCCGTACGACGGTGTACCGGTGTCCGGTAACGGGTCGTACCACTGGTCGGCTTCTGTGGACACACCGTCCCAGTGCGGCATCCGCAGGGAACATCCGCGGGCCCAACTGTACCAGACGAAGTCGCCGCGTTCGGAGAGGGACCAGTCCAACCGTTCGGAGAAATCGAGCAGAGCCTCGGCCCCAACCAGGTCGAAGGTAGTGCCCTCGAGGATGGCCGCCACCCCGACCGACCGGATGAGCTGCAAGAGCCCCGGGGACAGTCGGAAGAGTGAGCCCCGGTCTCCAGGCTCGTTTGAGCTCCGGCTCGCCAAGCGGGGATCCGGGCACTTGGTGAAGAACAGGAGGCCGTCCCGCGCGGCGTGCAGAAAGCACAGTAGCGCCAACACCGCCCACTCGGACAATAAGATCGCGTCGATCAACCGTCGCGTCTGAGGTGTCGAGCCTCTCCCGAGCGAACCGGGAGGCATCCAGCGCGCGGCAACGCACGCCAGCGCGCTGGGGGTGGGAACGCAGAGGTACTGCGGGGCCTCGAGAGTGTGCCAGTCCATCGGTAAAGCGGGGTACAGTCGCCCCCGGGACGCCGGGGGCACCGAGAAAAACTCCGTCAGGTGCCACATGTGGAAGTAGTCGTCTCCACGGCGCCACCGCAGGCGACTCTCCTTGGCGGAGTTCTCCCCCCACCGAACACGGTCGGCGATGCTATACCATCGGTCGAAGGGCCGGGGGAAGGCCACTAGCTGCACATGAGGTGCGGGGTCCACCTCCCCGCCGAATCTCCCGAGGAGGTTCAGCAGCCGCGAATGGTACTCATCCTCACCCGCACAGCGGACATAGAGGAGGTCCGAGCCGGATACAGTCACCGACCGGTGGGGGGCGTGGAGACAGCGCGTCCTCCAAGCTGCCGAGCGGTTCTCTTGTCGGATACGACCGCGAGGGGAGGGCGTACGAATGCCCCGCCGCCTCGGTATCGCCTCGAATCTTGCCGAGTCCGGATAATCCGCATTGACGTAGGCTTCGACGGAGATTAGCGGTTGACCCCGTGAGGGGTTCCGCCCACCTCGAGCCGTGCGATGGTCCATGTCGGCCCCGGGGAGCAGGCCTCGGACCGCACGAACACCGTTACGGAGCCATCCGGAGGGCAGAGTGGCCGCCGCCGGGTACGTCCCTGCATAGGGGTCGGGGCGTGTCGGATGTGGATCTTCATCGACTACCGAGGGTCCCCCGGCTCCGACCCGGTCGGGCAACTGCGTCACCGCGGTTGCACCGCCAACGCGGGGAACCGGGATGGATCTCAGCGGGACTGGTAGCGGCCCGCGTTCCGCAGGCGTGGAAGCGGCAGCGGGCAGATCACCGGCACTCCGCTGCCGCACTGAATGAAAACCGACGGTTGGCGCGGGCGTCGCTAAGGGGGAGCCCTCAGAGGAGGGCTGCCCCCTGTCCGTTCGGTGGTTCTCCATCCGTGGGGAAGGGAGTAAATCGGGAGATGAGGTGTGAGGGAGAGTATGGCTGGTGGTAGTCGTGGGGAGAAGCGTTGGGTGAGTTGTGGGAAATGATGAAAGCGTGAGGGGATCCGCCACCGCATGGGAAGAATCACCGCGGTTAAATACCAAAAACTCCACAGGCTCCCCTGTGGAGGTGGCTGCCACGCGACCGCGCGCCCGCGGTCGGCGCGGGTTTTTCCGTACGGTGAGAACTCTCTGCAAGCCGGTCATGGCACAACTCGGCCGCGACGAGGACGTGTCGCGAAATAAGGAAGGGGGTCTGTAGTACAATTGCGTACCACGACCATCCCGGGGAGATGTGAACCGGACGGAAGAGCGGGTACTACTGTAGCGACCGGGCTTGCACGCGCCCGTAGCGGAGTACAGTAGTACCCCGCGGGTCACACGTGCTACAACCGCTGGCGTGGCCACGGGCACACGTGTGTAATCCGTACGGTTATAAGTAGTAATTAGTAGTTAATGGCACGAATTTATTAATTGTGTACAGTAGCTGGTAAACAGTAAGTAACAGCTACTGTAGCGGGACAGGTGTCCTGGCGTCCCACTTAGGGGTTAAGACCGGGAGCACCTGCCCCGTCCCAGTAAAGAGGAGGCAGACTCGCCTCCCTTCCCTTTACGGCTAAGTGCTAACACCGTTCCGGTTTTCCTTTAGCTCGGGCTTCTAACCCGTGACCGGCCGTCCGGGTATAACACCACCGACCGGCTGCGCGTCACCGGCCACGTGAGCCTTCCCTCTTTTCGAGTCCATCCGTACGGTTTTTATCCGCGCGTGGGTAACCCAGCGTCGCGTGCTCCCTCACCTCTAACCCCCCTCGTTCCGAGTGGTCGGGACGAAGGTAGTTATACCACAACCCGTGCGGCCGCATTTGTTTTTTGCCCCATCAAAACACGCTCGTCACTGTAAGGAGCATCCTCATGCTCCCCTGTGGACCCATTTCCGGACCCTGAAAATGTCGCGAAATGGACAAAACGATAATTCATAGGCCACAAGCCACATTTTATAAATGAGGCCCTGACATCCTCCGGTGAAATGGACTGGTATCCGGCCACGGCCAGTTTGATCTTGTATGCAGTATTTGCCCACGACAAATGGCTCATAGACAGAAGATGGTCTCGTGTTTCCTTAACTGTGCGCTGTAATGATCGATTGACGAATTGATCACAGTGTTGGAGAATATGCATTGTGTTTGCCGGAGCCATTTTGGCGTGCACTGTGCTCATAACAGCATTATCAACAGCAAATCCACGCCGCGTGGCATGAAGCGTTCTGTCGACTAAAAGGCGTTCCTCTTCTGCCGACAACACTGTTGTGCGGCCAGCATGATTGCCTTCTGGATCTAGCAATTTTTAGCTCGTCCGTCTCTCAGCTTTCGTACGCCTTTTTTTTATTCGCGTGGCTGTTGTGCGGGACACGCCTGTGTCTCGGGATGCTTTGCGTGCGCTTTCACCTCTTTGGATTAACGAAATAAGCTTGGCGCGGCGAGCACCCTCCTCTCTTCTTTTCGCGATTCTTTTCTTATGTGTGAGAGTTTGCGCTCCCATTGACGGTGGCATACTGCCACCGCCGAGCCGAACGTCGCTTACAGAGGAGGAGGGAGGGCTTCGCTGTCGGAGTGCGCGGTATGAGTTGGTGAGATGGACTGTGGGGATTTTGGGAAGGCGGGGAGGGCTAGAGGCTCGTGATTTGGCCCAAATTGACCCGTGGCCCAAATTAAGCCGGTGAGAAGGGTACAGTACAGTCATCTCTCGATTAGCGGAACCGGCACAGGAGAATGTGAGAATCGTCTCGTGCGCAACGTCGAGAAGGTCCTCCTGCTTGAAGGGACTGCAAATTTGTTAGCCTAGCTCGCGATGCTGGACAGTCTGTCCTTAGCGGCTATTCACCCGCCGTCGGTTAAGCTGACAGCGACGTACAGTAAAGAGGACCGATGGAGGAGGATCGGTCTTGCGGAGGTGAAGACGACATCACTACTACAGTACAGTAAAGTTTATTCTCTGAGAGAACCCCTCTGGTTCCACTTAAGGGGCTCCTTTAATACAGCATGTAAAAGCGGGGGTTCCGCTTATTAAAGTATATCATACCGATCTCTCTCAACCAATCATTTAAGACCATCATAGTTTTATTTAAAAAACTATCGATGGTAGTTTGCCGCATAGACTGCGTAGTACAGAGCAGAAAGAGAGAGCAGAAAACCCACTTCGTTTTCCTTCAAGACGGGTCGATCCGGCACTGCTGTGATCAGGCAGATGTGAAACTCGTGGAAAATTGAGATGGCCCCGAGTTTTCGGTACTGTATGCTGTGAGTTTTGCCAAACGCGTTTCTTGAAATTTTTGCGTTCAGAAAAATCCGAGCAAACTCGCTGCCAAAACACGCGTTTTCGTGACTTTACGGACAACCATACTGTTGTGCCCGGTCCCTTGGGCACCGTCAAATCAAGTTTTATTTGCTGGCTAGAGGCTGTTGGCGGGAATCCACCCGGTGCAAGCCTCCGCTCGTCGAGAATCCACTCGACTTCTCAGGAATCCACCTGATCTCGGCCTCTCCAATTCACTTGATGCCCCCCTCCCTTTTCTCGTCCCCCCTGCCGCCGCGGGTTCCTTTTATGCTACCTACTCTGCGCCCTCTCGCCACCTCAAGCGCTCGGAACGCTGTCTCCCCCACTCCGTCTCCCATCCCCCGCGACCCCCTGGCCCCACACATGACCCCCCTGCGCCCCTTTTCCACTTCGCACAGTCCCCGCCCTTTCTCTTCGCGTCCTCCCCGCGGCTCCGCTCCCTACTTCCAGGCGCAATTCCCCCGTTGGCCGGTGCTCGTCCGTGACCACGCTTATTTCCTTTCGCAGGCATTGCCGCCCTTTCCGAGAGCTTCCGACACGTGTACTGAAGCGCAACAATACTGTATTACTGTAACGGTACTGTACATGCCTGCACTTTGCGACATCAATGCCTGCATTGCTGGTCCTTGCTCGCCTGATCCCATAGAAAAGATGTTTTTTGAAAAATTTCTAACATACACACTGTTGATCTCGAGTCATTGAAAAGATTTGTTCTGCCAAAGATACAGCCCTGGTCCTCTTCTCTTTTTTCGACAGCATAAAGGAAAAGGCTTGCACCAACTTGGGAAGTCGTAGCATGAAATATTAGATTTCGTGACTTTACGGACAACCTTACTGTATTACTGTACTATACAGCCCTGATATTCTTCTCTTTTTACAACAGCACAAAGGAAAAGGCTTGCACCAACTTCCGCACAAACCGTCAAATATGCTTGTCCAGACGGCTATCCTGCAAATCTCAGATCAAGTCGTAGCATGAAATATTAGATTTCTTGTTTCTTTTCTGCACTCCTCAGCACCTTACCTCACAATTTCAGGGTCAACACGCGGCTTCTCTCTTCCGGTGGAATATGACGTAACCCAGGCGCACCTCTATAAAGGTTATATAACGCCCCGCCCTCCTCTTCATCTCTTTCAATCGCCCACTCATCTCACGCATCGTTTTTCCGTCACCTGCCGCATCACTGCTTGTCTCATTATTCATTTATCCAACCCACAAGCATGTTCGCCAAGATCTCCAATCTTACTGTTCGCGTGGTGTCCCTGCCATTCGAGCTCCTTACTGCCGCCATTGGCGCCCTACATCCAGTGGCGAGGCTCCTGCAGAGCGCTACATGGGAAGTGTTATCCTCGAAAATAACCCACGCTTTGTGCCTCGCCGCCCTCCTTACCTGGCTAATTTCATACTGGCTCCAGCGCCCCTCGTGTCAGTGCCAGTGCATACGCATTTCTGCATACGCTGCGAATGGCGTGAGTACTCCTGCTATCATCGGGTGTTTGTACTGCGACAAGTCTGGGGAACTTCGAGCACGCGCCGGGCAAGTTCTGTCCTCGCTACGCAGCGCGCGCAACAAAGACGGTGCCATAGCTACTGGCGGAACTGTTTTGGCAGTGCTTGGCGAATGCCTCACGGGGCCGCTTCTGGATGTATTCAGTGGCAGCTGGATTGGTGTGGCCTACAAAGCTCGCAGTTTTTATTCGATCAATACCGCTGTTAACATGCTCAAAGCCTTTGCCGCTACGGTGCTCACTGCACGCCAGCCAGTCAGAGGGTGTCAATGCGACAAGCGCGCTGCTGGCTCGACCGTGTCCGGGGTTTGTGACTTGTCTGGTGGCTCGGCAAATCAGAGCGATTCGAAGGGTAAGAAAAAGGTTGCCAAATTTGATAAGGGCGAGCTTGTTGACCATTTCCAAGGAGAGATATCTGAGGGCAGCACTATATGGGAGGCTTTTCAGGGTCTGTTCGAGCTTGCCCCACAGGCCTTCTCGTAAAAACCCTTGTCTCCCACTTCATCCGCCACACTGTCTGCTTTTTCGATTCGTTCATCCCACAATCCTCATAGAAATACCATGCCACAGTCCTAATGTTGGTGACAGCAATTGCTGATCATGAAAAATCTTCTCAACTGGTAGATATGGAACCGACTTCAGGGCTAAGCGACTAATTCTCATGCGGACATGAAGACCTACCATAAAACTGCAAGCTTTAGATAGAGCTACGCGGGGTAAAGAGATACATTTCAGAGAAGAACGGAGTACTCATATGGCTTGATCGACAAAAAGATGAAACATTTTCAATGATCTTCCTAGAGTGTTTCGACACGATTCTTGTCTATCAGCTGCAGCGTCTTTCATGCTTAAAATTTGTTTCTTTGCTGTAATCAGCATACCATAGAATGATGCCAGATGTGATTAAAAACAATGTGGACAAAGTGTGGAAGGCTGATATAAGTAAAAGGGCATTACGTGCCTACGCAACACATTTATAGTTCCCTACTGAGCATGCATGTAGAGCATGTGCAACAGCAGTCTTCTCAATGGATTCGGAACATAGTGGGACCGAATCCTTGTCCATGCAAGCACCTGGATTTCGTCGGAAAAGGGTTCACACTAATAGAATCGGTTTTCATATCATCTGCCGGGTAGAGATTTATGCCTAGATTTACTTCAGTCTGACCAAATACTCCGCGCTTTGTAATGTGAAGGCCCTGCACACATAACGAAGGATGCGAATATTACTATACTGTACCAGTGGCCCGAGTGCAGAATGTTGCGTCGAGAAGGGTACCCTTCGAAAGGTACATGTTGTTTCTGTTGTATTGTATGTAAAACCCGTTTCGTGCAGTGTTTACTACACTGTTGACAGTGTAGTAAACGTGGTGACATCACCAACCAACATGCACAAATGTTCGCACTGGATCCCCAATTCCACACGTGTAAAATTGATATATCCAATCATTGTAGTACACGGTGGCATGCTGGACAAGGCATGCTGGACACGTACGAGTTCTCCCCATCGTAGGACGTGCAGTACAGGAGTAAGTTTAGTCTTGTGCTCGACTGCTGGAGCAGGCAACGGAGACGAATCGGATAGGATCACTTTTTTGACTCTGTTGGCTCTGCGCCACACACCTGGTGCGGTTTCATTGGATGTATTAATGAACCCGGTCCCATTAGCGCTCCTCATTGGCTCTTTAGGAATGGATGGCCATCGTTCCCAAGCATTTCCTCCGAGATTCACATTCCCACCCCGTACAGGGGCACAACCCTTGATCTCCAACGCGCTCTCTCTAGCCGTCAACCACCACAAATGCCCGACTTCCCTTCGCATTCGCCATTCATACTGTTCTCCCGTTCCCAATCCAACCATCCCTTCGCCCCTCCTATAAACTCTACCTGCTCCAACACCAGGTTCCCCGCCGCTTCTCTCGCCCATCGGTTTTCCCACACCCCACTCCTGATCACTTCTCATTCCCCACATCCACACTAACCAACCCTTCACCATGGTCACCGGCTTCGTACCCTGCGCCGCTCCCCTGCGCGCCACCACCCGCCAGACGGCCGCCGTGTCCGTTGTCTCCCGCTCTGCCAGCACCTTCGTTGCCCCCTCGCGCCGCGTCACGGCCCCCGCCGCCCCCGCCGCCCCCGTCCCCACCGTCCGCATGGCCACTGCCGCCGCCACCACCAAGAAGTCCATTAAGGACCTCAACCCCGCGGACATCGCCGGCAAACGCGTCCTTGTCCGCTGCGATCTCAACGTCCCGCTCGATGGCAAGACCATCACCGACGACACACGCATCCGCGCATCTGTCCCCACCATCAAGTTCCTCATGGAAGCCGGCGCAAAGGTCCTCCTCTCCTCCCATCTCGGCCGCCCCAAGGATGGTCCGGAGGATAAGTTCTCCCTCAGCCCCGTCGCCGCCCGCCTTACCCAACTGCTGGGCAAGGACGTTACCATGGCTCCAGATTGCATTGGTGACGGAGTCACAAAAATCGTGTCCGGCATGGCTAACGGTGATGTCACTCTTCTCGAGAACGTTCGCTTCTACAAGGAGGAGACGAAGAACGACCCTGACTTTGCTAAGAAACTTGCTGCTAACGCTGATTTTTTCGTCAACGATGCTTTTGGTACCGCCCATCGCGCCCATGGCTCGACCGCCGGTGTTACGGCGCATCTTAAACCCTCTGTTGCCGGCTTACTTCTGGAGAAGGAGCTTGCATACCTCGCAGGCACTGTGTCGGACCCCGCGCGCCCGTTTGCTGCAATTGTTGGTGGTTCCAAGGTATCTTCCAAGATTGGCGTTATCGACTCGCTTCTCCAGAAGGTTGACAAGCTCATCATTGGAGGCGGTATGGTCTTCACCTTCCTCAAAGCAAAGGGCCTCAACGTTGGTTCTTCCCTTGTTGAGGATGATAAGCTCGAGCTTGCGAGGGAGCTTGTCAAAACGGCCGAAGCCAAGGGTGTCTCCATCATCCTTCCCACTGACGTCGTCCTCGCTGACAAGTTCGCCGCTGATGCCAACACTCAGGTGACCTCTGTTGACTCTATCCCCGATGGATGGATGGGTCTGGACCAAGGAGAAGACAGCACAAAGCTCATTCAGAATGAGCTTAAGGAGTGCAAGACCGTAATCTGGAACGGGCCGATGGGTGTGTTTGAGATGGAGAAGTTCGCGAAGGGTACGTTCGCCATTGCTGACACATTAGCCGATCTCACTGAATCCGGCTGCATTACCATCATCGGTGGTGGTGACTCTGTCGCAGCTGTCGAGAAGGCTGGTCTGGCTGAGAAGATGTCCCATATCTCTACTGGTGGTGGTGCCTCGCTCGAGCTTTTGGAAGGAAAGGTGCTTCCTGGCGTGGCTGCTTTGGATGACAATTAGATAGAAGTAATAAACTTTTCTAATCATTTTGCATTAAGACCTTGTTACCTCTTGACATCTATGTGAAGTATCCCGTCGAAACATATCCTAATCCGACACAAGATATTTGAACTAAAACTCGTATCTTAGTTCCACAACTATTTTAGAAAAGACCAGCTTTCAGTTCCATAGTAGAAACTGCTCTCATATCTCCACGATATTTTCCTTCACAGATAACGTCTTTGCGAACGGCACAAACAGATTTCGGCTTTCGTCTGATGTGCATGCCTTGTGAATGTGGACTTCACAGGGCGTAGAGTTGTGCGGTGGGCAGATATTTCCGCACTACAGCTTCTTTTGCGTCTACCTAAATATATGATCATGAAAACGATAACCAATGGATGCGATGTGTGCAAATGCAAACAGCCAACTCCAAATGCTGCGCTGGACACGTGTATCTTGTTACAGTACAGAGAAGTCTTGCACGTCCCAAGATCTGTGTCGGCGAGACAGGTCTGAGTGGATCAAAAATGACTACAGCGGCCGGATCTACAGTAACTTTTGGTAAAGTAGCAAAAGCAGTGCATGTGTGCCGTATCTGATCCGACGCTTTCCGTGCTCATTGGGACCAGCGCGACAAACTGAAGCCTGGGCAGTCCGGATGGCGTCTGTATGGAAAGAGCTTGTGCCGACAGCGTCTCGTTGAGGGGAGCAATGGCGCCACCAATTTGAGCAGATTTTTCATAGGCAAGAAACTGCGACGCAGAATACAACTGCATTCTGTGGAAAAGCCGCATTGCCATCTAAGAACAAGATCGCAAAATGAAGACGGGGAAATCGTTGCGTGGGGTGGCGAGAATTCTGCAAGCTTCAGCCAAGGCCCGAAGCAAGTATATCCAGCTCGATGCGTTGGGCTCTAGCACTCGAACAATACAGACTATGTGTTTCCCGAACTGGAGCAAACACAACATTCTGTGGAGTTTAGCGACAAGGTCCGGTCACTGGAGAAGCAGTGGTATGCATCTTAAATCATCTCGAGGATTAACATATGTATCTCATCACTTTTGTCTGGCCCCAGGCGAGGTCGAAAAGTATTTGGAACACCAAAATCTCAAGTTCCGCCAAACAGATGAGCACGCAATAGTCGCAGAATGCCCGTGTTGCCCGCCGATAAATGGAAAGGCTGATAACATGTACAAGTTGTATATTGTACGAGAGTCTGGCGTTTTTAAGTGTCACCGATGCAGCACGCACGGGTCCTGGTTTGATTTTCGAAAAAGGGTTGGATACGGGCCTTCGCTTTTTTCTCCTATGGAGACGAAAGTGGACAAGAAAAAGAAACCCTCACGTTCTTCCGGAGAAACAAATGCCACTCAACAGCAGGTGTTTCCCAAGAGCGAGAACCAGGAAAAATATGTCCAGGGGCTCTGGTACAAATACCCATCTGCGAGGGAGTATCTAAAGAACGAACGAGGCCTAGACGATGCAGTGCTCAAAAAATACGGTGTTGGTGCCGCGCACTTTCCAATGACAGATGACCGAGGAGGAAGCAGTCAATTGTGTATCACATTTCCAATGTACGATGAAGATGAGCAGCTAGTGCGGCACAAGATTAGATCTATAGAAACGAAACGAGGAATGAGAATGAACCCGAAAGGGGGGGGTTGGGGTTTGTTTGGGCTCAATTCTGTGCCGCACGATGCTGATAGCATCGTCTTGACTGAGGGGGAGCTGGACGCCTTGAGTGTCCACCAAGCCACTGGGCGACCAGCTCTGAGTCTACCGAATGGTGCTAGCTCTCTCCCAATTGCGCTGTTGCCTGCACTTGAAAGGTTCAAAGATATATTCCTTTGGATGGATGAGGACGTTGCTGGACAGGATGGCGCCACGCAATTCTCGCGAAAGCTTGGTATCAAACGGTGTCGATCAGTTCGTGGTGTGGGGAGCAAGGATGCAAACGATGCATTGCGCCAGGGAAAAGACCTTGACAGTTTCATCCAATCCGCACAGGTCGTTCCCCATAAGGGTCTCATATCATTCGCGGATATGCGTGACGATGTGTTCTATGAACTGGCGAACGTGCGCGAGCTCAAAGGTCTACAAAGCCGTTCATTACCCAGGTTGAACAACTTTTTGTCGGGACATAGGCGTGGAGAGCTGACAATTTTCTCCGGACATACTGGTGTAGGGAAAACTACAATACTCTCTCAGCTCGCTCTTGACTATTGCATGCAAGGTGTACCGACCCTGTGGGGTTCTTTTGAAGTCGGGAATGTTCGTCTGGCTACCCGTATCTTGCGACAATTTCACAGTGCCCACGAACCCCGATCGCCTCTACTTGAGAATTTCGATGAGTGGGCAGACCGCTTATCGCAACTTCCACTGTATTTCATGCGCTACCACGGCTCGAATGAAGTGGAGCGTGTGATTGAAGCAATGGAGTACGCCAACTATGTTTATGACTGTTCGCATGTAGTTTTGGACAATTTGCAGTTCATGACGAGCGGTCAAGGTGGGCAAGGCAAGGACCGTTTTGCGGTATTGGATAACGCAGTAGGGCAAATCCGCGAATTCTGCACAGTACGAAATGCACACGTCTCGCTAGTTGTTCATCCTAGGAAAGAAGATGATGACATGAAGATTATGACGTCCAGCGTTTTTGGGAGCGCGAAAGCAACTCAAGAAGCAGACAACGTGGTCATTCTACAAAAGACGTCTGACGGACCTGTCTTAGACATTAGAAAAAACCGGTTTGATGGAACTTTGGGTGCCGTACAACTCAAATTTGATTCCAAGAAGCTTCTTTTTGAGGAGTTAGGGACTAGCGGAGCATGGGCGCTTCCGAAGGATGAAGTGAGTGAACGCGAAACGGAGAAATGGCCGGGTGGACTGAACGAGACTGGAGTTGGCCAAGGTCGGGACAAGCGTAAATCAATGCTCAAGCCGAAGGGAGGGAAACTAGGACAGAAGCTTGAGGCTTGGCGCAACAATCAAAAGGCTAAAGAGGGCAGATGAGGGGTCGACTGTTTGTGTGACGGAGACAAACACTCACCCGTCGTGGGGTTAACGCCTATGCTGCTGGAGGAGCCGTTTCTGACATACAGGGACAAGAGCAGAATTCGGCCTTGTGTGAAGAGCGCGTGGGCGAGGAGTGAGGCTAGTTGCTTTTCACTTGCTTGGCACGCCATTCACTCTCCCTATCATGTCTTGTCTTACCATCAGTCTGTCTCGAGAGGAAAAATGCTTGCGGTAGCTCAAATAAATTCAATACTGTACAGGAGGCGGTTTCTACGCTTTTCGTTGAGATGCACGTCGATGCTAAGAAGGCTTGGTGCAGAAGGAAGAGCGTTTCCAGATTTTAAGAAGGATGCTCTTTCAGGAAAAGCAGAGGTTTGCGGTCCTTCGATAAAGGAACTCCGTGTGCGAGAGGAGCATTACTTTCTTCACACTGCTGTGATTGACAACAAGGAAACGTGATGCTGCTCGAACAAAGAATGTCGCGCATGGAGTATGGAGCGCAGCTGCACATATGGTAGAATAATTTAAACTTATTATTTTAATATAAATGCGATACCGTACAACTGTAAGACATCACTTATTTTGATCCAGTGCCGCAAGCGTAGGTGCTCCACCAATTTTCTTTAACGTACTGCGAAACTGCGAGAAAGGGACTTGACCTCCAAGGGCAAAATGAGAGGACGTTTCTCTTGTCTAGTGCTGATAATGCGTATGAGTGAGGAGCGGGGACATCGCTTGCAAACGGATGGAAAATAACGACATAGATGCATTTTGCTGTTGGAAACAGTAAGTGACGACAACTGGACCGAGGAGGCGTGTGCTATCTCTACTCCATGGGGATTGCTTGTAGATAAGTGGATGTGCAACAAGAGGACAGCTCGCATCCGAGTTAAAGCCAAGTGTCATGTTAGAATGGAATTTGCATGAATATATCTAGTACAGCGTTAGAATGAGATATCAGTGCTTGAAAGAGCAACAAATCTAGGGGATTATTGGAGAAGATGCGGACTTGCAAAGTAAGAGGGCGAGAGAATGGGATTGATTTGTATATAGTGCAGGGCACGTCGACATAAAGAGAGAAGAATTTGAGTGTAGCAAGGCATCTCGGAGCTCGAGTTTACTACTCTACAGACACGTCGAGGTTTAAGCTGCACTGTAGTGAAGATATTGCAGTTACAACGTACAGGAGACGTGCGAAAGATGTCAGATTCGGTCCAGCACAAACAGGGAAGAGTATATTTCACAATGTGAGGAGGTCTACCGCGACAGTGGGAAACTCTGCTGAGCGTGCAGCATTCATACATAAAATGCTTGACAGAACAGTCGCTAATGTGAATGAAACAGGCGTTCATACTGTACAGTCATTGCAGTGAGGTAGGCACGTGCCAAGCCGCACTTGCATAGGCTCGGCGAGATATATGCATGTACTAACATGCGATAGCCTGCGTCTTGTAGAACTGGCACGAGTGCCGGACCAACGCCGCATGGGTGTGAATATGCCACCTCTGGCAATTGCCAACTTGAGCACATGTGGCAGGAACAAGGAGTATTCAACTGGTACGTCTGCATTGGGTAGTGCGCCTTGGGCGCCCTATGATTGGACAGTCGCCTCATTTTCCTTGCACTCCATTGGCCGAATATACTCCCAAGATCCATAGGGAAATAAATATCTTTTTTTCTTAAAGTCTCAATTAAATATTTACCTCTTAAAAAGTCCAGATAGCAAAAGAATGACCTATACTTATGATATGAGTCGCCCCCAAAAGTGCTTCTCAGCGTTCCTCCCCAGGACTAATCCATTGCATCCTCCGCTGCTCCGTACTACATAACTGAACTTCACTCTAGCCTTTGTCGCCTTCTTCCGGCGACATCGACAACGACCTGCCTCTCAATTGAACACACTATTGCAGGTCCCTCCCATCGTTATTGCGAATTTTTTCCCAATCCACAATGACCCCAGCCTTCGCTCCATCGCTCCCCCTTCCATCCCGCGACCGCGCGACCCTGCGCGCACGTCTCTCCCACACCCGCGCCCCTGTCGCGGTCTTAGGCGAGGCCCCCCGACCCGTCTCCGCCCCAATCTCCCATCCATGGACCCCGTCCAGCTGGCGCACACGCCGCGCCTTGCAGCAACCCACCTACCCTGATCAGGAACATCTCGCCCGCGTGGAGAACACTATCTCACATCTCCCAGCCCTCGTCTCTCCTGGAGAGATGCGCGCACTTAAGGCTCAACTCGGTAACGTCGCGCTTGGGCACGGCTTCGTCCTGCAGGGCGGCGATTGTGCTGAGAGCTTAGAGGAAACCTCTGAGGGCGTTACCGATAACATTCGCGCCCTCTTCAAGATGGCCGTCGTACTCATGTGGGGCTCCCAGGAACCCGTAGTTAAGATCGGCCGCTTGGCAGGACAGTATGGAAAGCCGAGGAGTGCGGATACTGAAGTGATTGATGGCGTTGAGCTTCCTAGTTACAGAGGAGAGGTGAGTGAATTCTACCATACTAATTCTTTCCTCTACTTGTGGAAGTTGAACTTTTGTTTGGATACTAACACGTTTCTATCTTTATGTCGCATTGGATTTATGATGTAGAACATTAACGGTGCACCGTTCACTCCGGAGGCGCGAATTCCCGACCCCAACCGAATGTTGCTGGCTTACAATAGGAGTGCAGGAACGACGAATCTTGTCCGCGCCCTAGCATCGGGTGGTTTCGGGGACCTCAAACGCGTCAAAGAGTGGGGTATGGACTGGTCGATGGGGACGGCCAAGGGTCGTGAGTACATGGCCACGGCCGAGCGTATTGCGGAGTCGCTTCATTTCATGGAGACTTGCGGTGTGAGCCCGCAGCAACCTGTTATGACCTCTACCGATGTCTTCACTTCCCATGAAGGCTTGCTTCTCCCTTATGAACAAGCTCTTACAAGGATGGATGAGGAGACTGGCGAGTGGTACGATTGCAGCGGCCATTTCATATGGATTGGGGAACGGACAAGGGAAATTGAGGATGCCCATGTGCAGTTTGCAAAGGGGATTGCCAACCGTAAGTTTATCACCCCGACGTTCTGGCGTCCTTTGTGAAATGCGAAGCTGTGTATTTGACAATCTGGACTAACCTTTTTACCTGGTTGCGACCCTTTCGTTGGCCTCTTTTTATGTCACGTAGCTATCGGTGTGAAGGCTGGCCCAACCATGAAGCCAGAAGAGCTTTTGCGTTTGTGCGATGAGTTGAACCCTACCAATGAACCCGGGCGACTCACAGTCATCACTCGAATGGGGGCTGGTAAGATTTTGCAAGGACTGCCGCCTCTTGTGCGAGCGATCAAGCGAGAAGGACGCCATGTCGTCTGGGTATCTGACAGTATGCACGGAAACACGTTCAAGGCGGACTCCGGCTTCAAGACGCGATCCTGGAACCGAATAATGACTGAGGTTCGCGGCTTCTTCGCGGTGCATGAGGCCGAGGGAACAAAGGCGGGCGGTCTGCATTTCGAAATGACCGGCAAGGAAGTGACTGAGTGCGTTGGAGGTACGCGCAAAATCAAGGCTGAAGATCTCTCTCAAAGGTACGAGAGCCTGTGCGACCCCCGGCTAAACCAGTCTCAGGCTTTGGAAATGGCTTTTGAAGCTGCAGAAATTCTTCGTAGCCAGCGACGAAACCATTAATAGTTAGTTCGTTTTCCATTTTTTAACCGATGCAAGTTAAGGGTGTTGCTACTTGCTTGGGATTCTTGTCATTGGTTTAGAGGATGAGTCGTGAGAGAACTCACTCGGGCAAGCAGACGGGAGCGCAAGTGCACGTGACGATTTGGCAGAAAATCTTAGCAGGATGTGCTCCCAAGGAGTGCACTTGCGAGTCGCATTGTTGGATGTAGAATATTCTCATCAAAGAAATGGTGTTGATTGGTCCCTTACAATCCTGACAGACTGTAGTCGTGTGTTGATTCGCAGAGTGAAACCCTTCAAGGCAAATCCCCAAAGCCAATGGTCGAGCACGGCCTAGCACTGACCTGTATGCGGCGGAGGTGACCTCCAACTTCTCCCTCTCAGGATTTGTTGGATGCGATACAAGCCAAGTAAACGTAACACGATTTGTTGGACCTGTGACATTTGTTTCCCCAACTAGCTCTTTTTGAGTCCCGCCGACTTTGCGGAGTGTGTCGACACCCTTCTAATAACGGCACAAGGGCATTGATCATATTCTTCATTGGTGATCTAGAATTCAAACAACCCGTATCCTCAGAATTACCGCTCATGGCCGCACTCATCGCAGGCACATCCGGGATCCTCGTGTGCGGCTTGGTGCTGACTGCGCTCCCGCTCGCGAAGAAGAAGAACCTTCGTGGCTCTCGCGGAAAAATGTGGACGTCAGCCAATCTTAACCCGCATGTGGGGCAAGAGCCGATATACTGCCGATTGTGCGACGGTGAGGGAACCATTCCCTGCACGCTATGCAACAAAACGGGTATCCTCGCCAGGGGGGGCTTTGCAAAGCGCAACACTATACGTGTGCCTTCGCTAGTCGGCTCGAAATGGACAAGCGTGTCAGCGATAGACGGGAAATGGCGCCACTTTTTGTGCACAGCGAAAAAGGGAAAGAACACGAAGGATGGAATTGCCATATTGTCGAGCACGTGTGGACCGGTGGAGAATAGGATTCGGATTGAAGTGCCGCTGAAAGAGCTGAAGACCAGGGAAATGTGGGAAGGGGGTTGGACGACACTTAACGATATTAGGGGGGCCGCCGGTGTGGCGGGCACTACGTGTTCGGCATGTAGGGGGCTTAAAGCAGTGATGTGTCCTAGATGTGATGGCCTTGGACAAGTGGGATTATGACGACAAGGACTGGACATTGCTTTTTTTTTACAACCCAACGGAGATCGGCGCTTGCCATGCCATTAATTTGAAAGCTACAGAGTAGCTAGTCTCTACAGCTTCCAGTCAATGACATCCTGGTCAGTGCGGGTAAGGAATTCATTTGCTTGAGAGAAATGTTTGTTTCCAAACCATCCACCTCTGTTTGCGGAAAGTGGGCTCGGGTGTACACAAGTCAATACGCAATGCTTCTTCCTATTAATAGAAGCGCCCTTCTTCTTCGCGTATCCACCCCATAGCATGAAGACGATACCAGGGCCTTTTCGATGGTTGAGCGCTTGTACAACGGCGTCGGTAAACCGCTCCCAGCCCCTTCCTTTATGTGAGTTGGGTTCACTAGACACGACAGTGAGAACCGAATTAAGCAGAAGCACACCCTGATTTGCCCACTTCTCAAGACAGCCGCTCCTGGGTCGAGTAAACCCGGGAATATCCTTTTCTAACTCCGCAAAGATGTTTATGAGAGACGGGGGCGGGCGAACACCGTCCTGGACGGAGAAACACATGCCATGGGCCTGCCTAGGCCCATGATAAGGGTCCTGTCCGATGATGACGACGCGCGTCCTTGCAAAAGAGGAATGATTGAAGGCTGAAAAGACTTTTTCAGGCGGTGGGAAAATGGTTTTCGCGTTACGTTCCGCAGCGACGAACTCGGCGAGCGACTTCCAGAAGGGCTCGTTGAGCGTGTTGGACAAGGCCTTCCTCCAGGACGGTTCGAGGGAGGCGCCAAACGCGGGTTTTGATGTGGCGTTACTGTTGGCACGGGCGAGGAGCTTTGCGCGGGCAGCGGCGCGGTTGGCCTCGATGCGGGCCTTGACGTCTGGGGCGAGGGTCTGAAGCTTGAGCTCTTGGGCGGCCTTCGGGGAGAGGGCCGAGGCGCGCTTGGTGGTCTTGGAGATGGAGGCAGCGGGGGACGGTTTCTTGAAAAAGGAGGTGATGCTCTTCTGCATGTCGGAGTTGCAGTGGGAGAAGCGGGGTGGAGGGCATGGGAGGAAAACTCTGGCTCTACGGGGCCGGAGGGGTGCGGGAGTGGGAGGAGCGTGAATGCTCGCGGTTTCGAGACTAGTTTTTAAGACATGGAAGGAACCTGGCACGATTTGTGTGGGTTGAAGTATGGTTTATGGTTTCATATTTGGCGGCAAAATTTGCGCCGAGATTTACAAGCGTCAGGTGAACACGTGTCGTCGTAGCACGGAAGTTGCGACGTTCTCGGTCTGTCTGCACGAAGTGTGTGCATGTGGGCGAAGTCGTTAGGCCTTGCAGGTTTAGCAATCATAAGGCATCAGCCTTCCATGAGTTGGGCTGGTTCAGAATCTACATGACCCATTGCGGATGTTTCCCTAACGTAGATAGGCGAGGGTCTACCCGCTAGTTATGGCATGACTGATAATGGGAGAGTATTTGTAAACCCGGGAACCAGTGCGACTGAAGCTGGACTTTTTAGTGTGCAACTGCTGGTCGCGGCCTCAAAAACGAATGGAGAATGACAGATCGCACATTCCTCGACACTACTCGACGGGTCGTCGTCCACAGATCGCACACATGTCACCGCATTACAGCACATGTAGTGCAGTATAAATATGACCAGAATAGTACGACGAAGTAAAAGTGAGGGGACATCGGTCTCCCGTTCTAATTCTAACAGAGAACAATATAAACAGTTTGCGTTGGACGCGAGTACTGTACCGCATACGAACAGAGTGCGAATCGCAAATAATTACAGCCCTCGTCGGCGACGAGGGCTGTAATTATTGGCGACGAGTCGTCGCCCACGTCTTTGCGGGTCTTTGCATGGTACGGGCTGATTTTGCCAAAAGAGCGCACGTCCCGGCACTTAAAAAGGAGAAACGAACAAATATCGGGCTGTTCTGGGCTTCCCTACTGTACAACACTTCACTGCGCGGAGAGTTTACCATTCGGGACTCTTGACGTTTCGGTTGATCTTTGGTAACACCGGCATATCCCTAGTATTTTTTATGTACGATGTATCGTACATAACGTCCCTATTTGAAGCACATTCATTCTACCATTCCTCCGCAACAAATGTCCCAATCCCATTGGTAAGTCATTCGCCGTTACAAGTGGGCTCTTATGAGCAATCCACGTGTTCATTTCTGGGAAAGACCCAGAAATGATCGTGTTAAGGTGTGAATTGAGTGAATCCAGACTACAGTACGACTTTCGTAAGCAAACCTGCTCTAGCGCTTCAGCTGAAGTTTCTCGAAACCCTCTTCCATCTTATCCCATCTTCACGTATCCTTCAGCATCTTCTTTCCCAATGGCAGAAGTGCTCCCATCCAATGACTCCACCGAAGCACCAGGAGAACTCATAAGCGCCAACCAACCGCCCGCTTCAACAGAACTACCGGGAACTACCACACCTCTACAATCCGCAGGCAATAATGAGACACCAGCAGATGGTGCAGGCGCAAACGGCATCCCTGCTCCAACAACGCCACACGTTTATGTCGTGCGATCGACAGCACGTGGGAGAGGGAGAGGACGGGGAAGGCGTAGGGGTCGCGGAAGGGGTTCGATAAGACGTGCCACCCGCAACAGCCAAGTAAATGCGTTAACACCATGTGATAGATGGAGAATAAAAGCTGTAGTGGGAGAAAGAATTCAAATGGACAACGTTTTCCTTTCAAATGCTTTAACGGAACGCGCTCGTTTATTCTGTCGATCAGCGTTGGATCACATGCATACGGACATGAATGTGAGACGTTTGGATCATTCTAGAACAAGTCACATTGTGCTTCTATGTGAGAAAGTGCTGCACAAATGTTTGGACTGGACAAATGAGAGCATTGTACTTAAAAATCTGAGCATGAGTCCTCTTCGAATGTCCGACATGTACAGCTTTCTGGGTGTGTTTGTTTTCTCGCAATGCTCTGGTTTCAGCCTAGCTAAGAGCTTATTTTTTCTGAGCAAACTGGATTGTCCCGTTCGTACACTACAGCTGGTTCGGTTCATCAGTTCGAAAATTCTCGCCTTTTCAGCGACCGGAAGAGGCGATCAAGGTGAGTCCGTTTGGAACTCGCAACGGGACCAAACCGTCCATTTGTCAGAGTTCGAGCAAGCGGCTTATCGTATGTCCTGTAAAGTGTTCTTATCTCGTGGACACACGTTTGCGACTCTGGATGATGATCTATACGGCACACGGGCCATTGACAATCAAGTCAAAACTTTAAGCGCACGAAAGGCCGATAAAGAAGGGCACACTGTAGATGCTATCGCCGACGCATTATTCAGGACAACGCTGATGGTGCGGTTTCGCCGGCGTGGGGAACCGCAAACTGTCAACGTCGAGAAACTATTTGACGCGATGTTGGAGACACGTGGAGAGCAAACATTGACTGGCTTTTTGGTAACAGCGGACAGGGGTTATGGGAAATTTGAGATGCTTGAAGGGCTGGGAATGAGAGGGATCGGCTTCATGTTTATTATGCCTGAGCATTTGCTGAAGTGCCATCCGTTTGTGAGACGCTCCTATTTTATTGCGACAAGACATGACCTAGAGGAAGACAATGCGGCAAGTACTGTAGATGGAGACGATTCAATTGCTGGCAATGGATTTGATTTCGGTGCTGACGTTTACGATCGAGATGCTGCCCTCGTCATTGATGACAGCCCCGACAAGGGGCCTTTAAGCAAATACGCAGAGAAAGCGTTCTGAAGTGAGAACAATACATCAAGACAGACGGTCACAGCTGTTGCCGGAAGGGAGAGGGGAACGAACAAGTTTTCAAAAGTGTTGTGCTTCGCATACTGCCTTCCCGGCAGGCTTTCATCGTTATTGAAGTGTTGGGTAGCTGTTCCGCGGGCGTTGTTGCAGCGCAATCTTTTGTTTAGTAAGCGTTTCAGTGACGGACGGCTCGTCATACCGCAACAAGGGTCAATAGAGACGAAGGATCTCAAAGAGTTGCACTGCATTTCTGCTTGCAAAGTTTTGACGATAGACCAACGTTGCGCGGACTGGTTTATTTTGAGGCAATTCCGCATAACAGGCACTATCGCTGGGGAGACATTACTGGCTGATGAGCATGTTTGCTCTCTTCTTGGATTACAAACAAACCCAACAGCAGAACATCGGACATCGTCGGTGAAATTTAGGAACCTTGCAAGCTCTTGGTTTACTTCTGCGTGCTCAAGTTAAGCGATGATCCGAAGAACGGTGAATGAGAAAGCAGTACTGAAAGCGTTACTGAACAAAGAGTTCATTTTGGGACTGCAAGAATGCGGGATGTTGGCTGATAAAGAAAACCCCTGGATGGCGTGTTCCCCTGACGGAATCGCTCTGATTGACATCCAAAGGACTGCCTTTGCTGATTCCACCCGAACAGAACAATCTGCTAAGATTTCATGCATTGAGATCAAGACCAGTGTGTGTCCGTCCTCTCTTGCAAGATCGCTAATGAACGCAAGTGTTAACTTGGTATGCGCTAAGATTGGAGATGAAAATTTCAAACAGCGTATTCCTCGAGAACACACTGGACAGCTGATGCAGCAGATTGTTATCACTAGGACAAACTATTGCCTTTACGTGGCTTGTTCGGAGTCAGCCCTCTTGTCATGCACTTTAGTTTATGTGCCAGATTCTGCGGTACAAAGCTTCTGAACATCACTGAAAACAAATGCCGAGCCGCTCGTTGCATGGGCGCATGAAGATTCCCCGTCTGTGCCTTCCTTCGTAGATGCTGAAACCAAGAAATTGGTCAGAGACAGGCTGCCGTTTTGGAAACTCGCCAATGACCACGTCACTCAAAACGATACGTTCATTCCACTTTGCTTTTCAAACATGGCATGCAAGCCATTTACTGGAAAACCAAAGGTGGAGTGGATGGAAGTGCACAAGCTTGGGCCATTCTACGGAGTCCTACGTCCACTATGAAATGAGAGCAAAAGGTCGTTAGTCAGACATTGAAGACTTTAGTTGTCAACGCATTTATTGGCTGGAGGTTCGCAGAAAAGAAGGATCTCGTGGACTACGGCGAGCGCTTTCAGAATTGGACGTCATTCCGAAGCGCTCTAAACAGTATCGGATCTTTGGCTGACTTTTGTGCTGACGCTTCTGTGGAACTACTAATCTATGCCGACTCGATAGCACGTCGCGAAGATGAAGAACCTAGTGGTGCTAACCAGAATGATACAACAATACAGGGAGGGGAAGCGGCAAGGCTGCGTGAACTTGCCAAGAAGCGAAGGCGCAATAAAATTCAGTTCTTTAATAGCGACGATGGGATAAAGCTGAGACTAAACGTTCCCGGACACTGCCAAAAGCAGATGAAAAATGAGCGTTGGTGCTCTCTTTGCGGCATGAACCGCGTTTCGGATGGAGGATTTCGAGGTCACTGGTAATGCTTTAGATGCTCGCATTGTGATTTCCATCTATGCATACGTACTTATGCCAGATTCCGTAGGTCGTGTTGGGATTTATGGCACTCAAACAAGCGCCTAGAACCCCGACAAGAGTCGAGATCATCATGTTGCCGCTCACCATCAAGTCAGGGTGGCACATCCTGTCTGACAACGCCAACAGAGGTGCGCACCCGGCGCCGGCGTCGTTCTGTTGACTCTGAAGATCGATCTGCTAGGCTTCGGGCTCGTACGAGTTAGTTGTGGGAAAGAACAGGCATTTGTTTGTGCCTTCTTATGTACCATATATCGTACATAGCGAAAAAAGCAATACATTTGCGTGCCTCTAGACCCGATTTTTACCAGTAGAATTGATCGACATGTAGATGTCCTTCGGTAATGAAGTCTTGCATACCGTTTCTTCACACGCCTTGGCGTTGCTCCGTGACCCCAGAACTGGGAACAAATGATGCCGGGCTGAACTCTGCGAGTGTGAACTTTAATGTACGATACATCGTACATAAAATAAAATATTAGGGATATGTATTGTACAGTATGGCACGTGGCGGCAAATATCGTGATTCTTCCATTGACAAGAACAATCCAGGGTCCACTTTTTCAAAGATTTACAGCTGAACGAGTCCCCTAATGACCATACATACAGAAAATTACATCAACTGTACCCGTCGATGATTGGATGCCGTCTTTGATAAGCCAGCTCCACACGTGTCGGCCGTTTCCGGTTGCGAGGGATTGGAAACGCTCTCGAGAAATATGAGAAATTTCAGTTGTGCGAGATCTGTCGTATGTTACGTAGAAGGTAAACGTGGGAACATTGAACGTGGGAGCTGCACGATTGCGGGGGAGTTTCCCATTTGTTGTTTAGTGATCCCTGAGGAGACGTGACATGGCTATCCGGCCCCCTATTGGTCCCGATCCTGCAAGTGCACCCAAAAAGAGGTCACCGCATTGTCACCCTTTTCGCCGTCTCCTCATCAAGGTCGCTGCATGGCAGGACCACAGCGCACGGCTGCGGTTCATGTATGTACCTCGACCAACCAGGTATCTACCGCTTCTCCCTTCCTATTTTGGATTCGAAATCCCCCTATCCAAACGCACAGCTATTTGTCCTACCCCTTTTGCCCATGTCCTTGCCCAAGGATAAAAGCCCTCGACTCCTTTCCTCCCCCGCATCCTCCCCCTCATGGTCCTTACCATTCGACATTGAAAGCTTCACGCTGCCGATCGCCACCCCAAATCATCTCCCAAACAGTGTTTGCGATGCCGCAACGAACCGCAGAGCAACCACGCCGCTCGGCCCGAGCGAAGCGCAAACCTGATGTTTTGAATTTGGCACCAGAGCCCCGGCGCTGGAAGAAGTCGAAAGAGGCCTCCATTGCCGATCGCCTCGCAAAATCTCCGGCTGTCAGGTCCCTAACGACTAAAAAGTCTTCGACCAGCACTTACGTGCCGTCAAAATACACTCTCTTTCTAGACGGCGATTTTGACGCCGTCCACTGGAGACCCATCGAATCGACTGAGAAACCCAAGACAAGTCTTTTACATCAGCTTGAGTCAGGGGGAAACGATGTCCACGCCTATTTCACATCCAAAAACGCTGGCAAGTTAGCTGCAGAGGAGGGGAGCACAGCCCATATGTACAGACATGTCGGTTCCATTCTGCTCAAAGACTTTTGTCCATCGCCCAAACATGTAACTCTAGAGGAGAGACGTAAGGCAGAGCATGTCAACCTTGCTTACATTTTGCGTGAATCGACGGCTGACAACTCCGAGGTCCTCCACGCTCTGTATTCGCTTTCCTTGAAGGGTCAGCGCCCATACCCCGCCCCGTACATCGTCGTCTTGGCAGACAGGCCTCAGTTTTGTGCAGTCAACCTCGAGACTGGCTCAGATTTGGTAGTGGAAGTTTACGTCGGTCGTCTTTTGTTCGAGCTCATTGCCTATGTTGATTCTAAGACGCTTTTTGATGCGTTGCAACCATCCGTCCCCTTTTCGCCTCTCCCAAAACTGCCGACACACCCCAAGACCTTCGGTAGGAGTCCTCCACCGTCCTGTGGTGATCAATTCACAACATGTGGCCTGTTGCGTCGCGCAGAGTCCGTCGGTCATGCCTCCCTTAGTCCCGAGCACAGTGCGAAGCTCAAAAAGATAATTACGGTTGACTTGTATCCCTTCCAGAAACAAACAGTGAGATGGATGCTGGATAAGGAGAATGATAAGTATTCTATCAACCAATACTTTTGGGAAGAAAGGTCATTCTCAGATTCTGTCGATGGTTGCCCCAATCGCTACTACTACTTTCCCCTGGCCGGTGAGCTCCGCCTCCGAAAGCCCCCTGATGTTCGGGGCGGTATGATAACTGAGGAGATGGGTCTCGGCAAGACTGTCGAAGCCTTGGCCTTGATTGCCGCCCAGAAAAAGGAACATGAGCGGGTAGAGCTTGATATCTTCTGTGAAAAGAAACCAACCGGTGTTTCGATCACCCAGGGCCGCGTTCGTGCTATGAAAATGAACCAGCGAAACGAGGACAAAGCCCAGATGGTGTTCTGCCCTCTCAATTTTGGAGATGAAGTCCTCGATTATGATCCTGACGTGCCGTATCCGAAAACTCTACGTGTTCGCAGATGGCCCGCGAAAACGACTCTTGTCTTGTGTCCTACATCTCTTCTGGAACAATGGCGAACAGAAGCTGAGGAGAGAGCACCATCTCTTTCTCTTGCAGAATGGGGTACGGGCGCTTCTTCGAATACTCTTAGGACTACTCCTGATATTGCCGTTGGCGAATTCGCCAAAGACATTGTCCTAGCATCCTATGACGCTCTCAAGAGGGACTCGACTCTGTTCAAGATAACCTGGAAGCGCTTGATTCTAGACGAAGCGCAAGTGACACGGCGTTCCTCGGCACAATTGGCTCGCGATACTTTTAATCTTCGGTCGGAGTCGCGATTCTTGATGACAGGGACGCCGATTGTCAAAGGTTTAGAAGATCTGCGAGGGGAACTTGCGTTCTTGCGGGTTTGGCCGTTTACACTGTTCGATGATGGCTTCTGGGAACGTTTGATATACTGTCCCTTTGCAGCTCAAGAAAGTACGGCATTTATTGACCATCTTCTAAACGTCACGATGATGCGACACTCTAAGGCTCAACAGCTATCGCTTGAGCTACCCCCGCGATCCTATGAAATCATTGAGGTCAAACTTGAGGGATCCTACCGTGCAGTATACTGCTACATACTAGGATGTTGCCTTGAGGAACTTGATGATGAAAACGGGCCGACAGATACATGCCTGCTGGCGCTTCGAACACTATTGCGAATATTGCTGTCAGCTTGCATTTCCCCAGAACTTCTCAGTCTAACTGCCCTGGACCTCGCCCGAAGAAGCACATGGTCACGAAGACGCGGGCTGTCTGGTTCGTCAGTGCAGAGTGGTGGCGAAGTGGACCTTGCCAAGACAACAGCAGAGGAGGCCATTCAGTTTTTGGCAGAAACAGGAACCCGTATTGTCCGTGACTCGAAACGCTCTCGCGCTCTACCAACAGGCCAAGGACTTCCGTATGAGCAATATCTACGAATGAATGTGGATGACTTGGTGACATTGGTGGAAGCTAGAGGCCTCCTGTCCGAAGTTGGTGGAAATTTTAACCAAAAGCGTCTCGCACAACTCGCTGCTGGAGGTAGACATCGAATTATCACCGACACTCTATCGCAGCTTCGTCAAACAGCAATAGCTGCTGGTTTGACAACAGGAGTTCAGTCGCGCGCGCTTCCCCGAGACAGCTTGATATCGATTTTGACCACACACTACGATTCAGTGGAGCGACGAAAAGCTCATGGCAATATTCACGAAGCCGGGTTCGCTGCCCTAACTAAATTGATCGAAAAGAAAGAGCGGCCGGGTTGTCCAGTGTGCATGGATTCATCTGTTGAGCGACTCTCGTTAACTAAGTGCGGGCATTTCTTCTGTGTTACATGTATTTCACTCATGTTTCGCACTCTCGGGGAGAGCAGAGTGCAATGCCCCATCTGTCGCCGCAAAATTCTGCCGAAAGATGCAATTGAAGTAGTATCCTCGGACAAGGATGAACTTTCTGAAACCGTAGCAGGTTCTGATGATGGTAGTGGGCTTGACCAAGATTTGGAATCGCCTTTTTCAGTCACAAAGGTCATGACAACTATCTCGGAAGCAGATATCGAACGATATCGAGATGCACCCCGCCCCACTGCTGCGGAAGTGTGGGAGGAATATGGCCAAATAGCCTCACCTCATAATCGCTACTTAGGTGTCGGTCGCGATTCAGATTTGCCCTCTCTTGATGCTGAGTTTTTGCGGCACATGAAAGCTGCCACTGCTCATGAGGCGGTTTCTCCGAAACTCGATGCCCTTCACGAATTGATTCGGACCTCTGAGCCCGGGTCAAAATTCTGTGTAGTGGCTGAGACTACTGATAGCTTGAGAGGCATTGGGGCTTGGTTAGAGAAACAAGGAATTCCTGTTGTCGGTGTTGGCTCTCGCAACTGGCATATGAGCCAAGCTCACTCCCTTGGCAGAGCCTCCCAAGAATTTGCAAAGGACCCAAACATCAGAGTGTTCATGCTTAATACGGCAAACGCTGCTGGGCTAACATTGACTGCGGCAAATTGCGTAGTCTTTATGGGACCCATGGTGCGGATAACGGATGAGATGCAAGCAGCTGCACGTGTTCACCGAATTGGCCAACAGCGGCCAGTCAGAGTCGTGCGTATCGTTGCTCGCAACACAATCGAAGAGCAAATCATGTTCAGACGGGGAACAATCCACGGGACTGGGAAAGAAGCAAATGCCTTGATCACTCCGGCGAGTGAGCTTGCAGTTAGCGATATAGTGAGACTCTTCCGGGATGTCTCTACAGCGGACGAAGGACGTAATCTCCGCAGGAGTGCCAGGGCACGAGCCCGCAATCAGATGTAAAGCAACAGCTGAGGATCTGGGAGGTCGGCGCTTGCGATCATGAGGTAGTGCCCTTTCAGTCTTCCGTACCATAGTTCAGTATTTCGTATACGGTACAGTACTACTGTGCTGCACACACTAAAGTATACAGGACGGTTATTGGTTGAAGTCTGTTTCCAAACATGACAGTACTGTACTGGACAGCAAGACACGGTATGTTTGCTATTCTGATCCATTCTTGATGGGATCCCTACTTCTTCATCAGCCTTCTCAATTCGACCTGCCGCGATCTCTCATTTCAGCCTGGCACTGCGCGGTACTCAAGTCTGAAGTTCAAGCCCTCCTCATCTCTACTACGTCGTGCACTGATAATTGGCGAATTGCGCGTCAATCCATCCCGACTTCACTTGTATCAAGTACCCTTCATCGCCGTGACAGTGTTCGGTCTTGCAGGCCGTAGGATCACTGCCCCATTATATTGATCTATCGAGATTGGAGCATTCTTTGTGCATTGAAGCTACCACCCTGTCATGTTAAGAAGCGGTGGCAATCTTGTGCGTCGGATGCAGTGTCTATGTATTCGAGACCTACTACCTGCATCACGGTTTTCGTCCACAGTTTCTGCACAGTCTCCGGCAGCCAACCCAACGACACCATTCGTCCCAGACGTCCAGGAACCCCCATTAGATTCATGGAATGGAGCTGATGTCGAGGCCGTCGTGCACAAGTCGTTTGAGGACATGGTCCCGATCGAAGTAACTACTCTTCCGGGTCGTATTTTTAATGCTCCGATCCGCTCGGATCTGGTACATCGAGTAGTTATATGGCAGCTGGCGAAGCGCAGAGCAGGTACCGCCAAGACCAAAAATAGATCTGAAGTCAAGGGCTCCGGGAGGAAGATCAGGCCGCAAAAAGGCACCGGCCGCTCGCGCCAAGGCGCAATCACTTCTCCGATCTTTCGGGGTGGTGGAAGGGCACAAGGGCCCGTGCAAAGAGACTTCGACTACCCTCTACCCTTTAATGTCAGAAGGAATGGCCTTCGATCAGTGTTGTCTTCAAAATACGCCTGCGGACAGCTGTGGATCGTAGAAGACGCAAAAATCGAGGATACGAAGACGCGCCGAGTAATTCAGGCTATGGACCGATACGCGTGGAAATCAGCTCTTATTGTGGACGATGATCCAGAAGGCATAGCTGGTGTGGATCAGTCTCTACATGCAGCATCTCATAGTGTTCAACACACTCTAGCCATGAACGTTCGTGGCCTGAATGTTTACGACGCCATATATTTTGATATGCTTATACTGACAAGGCCTGCCCTGCGAAGCCTAAATGAGCGCTTCGCACGGTATAATTGGCTGGTATAGTTCCAGCGTCGAGGCTCTTTTTCACTACAGCTGCGTGATTTAAGCAAAATCTGCACTACCTCTACTCATCCAAAGGATCAATGTCTTCAAGAGTATCCTGTCCCTCCATGATTCTCCGGAAAGATCTTGAGGCGCCCTTTGATGGAGACCGCTGGGGCATGATTGCGGCATAGTCAGAATCCCGTGCTGAGTTCAGAGTCACCCAATCATCCCAAACGTGGAGCTGCTTGTTGTGTTCCACGAACCTCTGTCTCGGCGTGTTAGGCCTGGGTGACGGCGGCCTGATCCCCTCCCATGTGTCCTCATTATGCGCTTCCCGAGTCATTTCCGTCAGCGTTTCGTGCGTGTAAAGCGGGTTACGCTCTCGCCTGCTTTCCGAGCTAGGCGTGCGAACAGCAAATTTGATAGAACGACAGGAGTCCGTTGCACTTCCGAAGCTCGTCATGTGTCGGAACGTCGGGGGTCCATCCTCACTTGAACAGCGGCTATATCCAGAAAGACTCTTCAATCGCCGTGCGAGAACCTGCCCTCCCATTTTGGTGGTTGGAATGGCGTTATTCAGTAAACCAAACGCACTTTGGGCGCTTGGATCCCTCTCTTTGTCTGGAAATGACTTGTGCGAAGGCGTTCGGACCATTCTTGCTTTCTGGCAGTGTAATGCTTCCTCGAAGGGGAACGATTTGGTTGTAGTCTGCCTCAGTCAGAAAGGCAGAGCGGAAAGCATTTATCCATTCCTCCGTGGTTTGGTGCCGTTGGCCTTGGCATTTACACACAGCGTTTCTTGACATTTTGATGAAAGGTGAAACAACTCTGAGGTAGTATCCATGATCTGCAATAAATACAGAGTTTAAAAAACGGCCATGAAAGAGCATGACATGCGACCGAAAACAGTCTTCTTAGTCATGTTTTGAATGCCCTCCGTCAGCTTTCAAAATATTTTGGAAAAGGTGGCCACTCTTGCTTCGGCGACCCGCAGCCTGTTCGCGCACGAGTTTGTCCCTGAGGAGGTAAAACCAAAAGTTAGCAAAAAAGGCGCCACCAAGGTGAGCCGCAAAATCAATTTTCCCCAGAGATCCAAGCAAGCCCGCTGCATCGATGACGGTGTATGCAATAACGAGCTCTTGCATTGTTAAAGTCTTGTCTGTGCCAAAAAAAGACATTCGTCTGTCTGGAAAGAAGCATGCATACAACCAGAGGACCGATACGACGGCTCCACTTGCCCCAAGGCTCAGCACATTGCTTTTTGTGACTCTCCGAAAGGTGAGGCTTGCGAGTGAAGAAGCAATCCCTGAGGTTCCGTAGAAAATATAAAAGCGATGGGCACCCAAGACGTCAGCGACATCTGGGCCAAACCTGTTCAAAAGATACATGTTTGCGCCGAGATGAAACATGCTCATGTGAGAGAAGTTTGAAGTCACACTCGTCCATACCCTTCCCCTACGCATTGATTCCAATGAATTGGCAAAGTGGCTACACCATCATACACCAAAATAGAAACAACCAAATCCATAAGTTAGACATGCCCCGACGCAATTTCAAAAACAACGAAGGTGGAATATTGCACTTACCGAACCATAAATGCCGTTGGGACAGCTTTCCATAATAGATAAACCCCCACATTGGCTGTGATAATCTTCAAGACGGTGGCTCCCCCTTCCGTATCCACCCTGTCCTTAAGGCTATCCCGGACCCCCTCATAACCCCCCCTGACAGCGTCTGAAGCCGCGAGCGGAAACTCACGCAGCGATTTGATTGAGAATCTGGAATCCCCTTGACCTTCATATCGAAACACGGAGTGCTGGTACGGCTCTCTATTGAGCTTTTCGCGGGCTTCGGCGGCGACAAGTAGACCTGTAAGGACGGTGGAAGCGGTGGCTACGGGAAACGCGGGGCGCCGGATGAGGGCGTTAGCGGTGGATCGGGTGGAGGGCCGGGAGATGATGGTGCGGAGCGAAGCGAGCAGACGGGTGGAGAAGCGCATTGCGTGCGCGAGGGGGAAGGCGACCCAGAGGGTCGGGGTGACAGGGATGTTGTTGTCTAGTGTCCGTTGCGCATGTGTTTGAAAGAGCTGAGCGCATGCCCTCGGATGTGCGGTTCGGAAGAGGATTGGGAACAATGTAGGATAAGTGGGCAAGACGGTGCTGAGTGAAGTTGAGCGAGTGCGTCCATTATTGACGAAGGGGCTTCGGAAACTCGGAGAAAGAGGTGAGAACGTTGATCAATCTGAGACGACACGTATGTATACGTGTCTGCGTGAGCTGATGACATGGTTGATCACGCTCGAACTATCCGTGCTGCACTGCATCTGGAGGACAACGCTGACCTCCCTCCCCTTGATTGGAAATTCGTCCCTCTTGCATTTGACACTCTTGGCGCCCCAAGTGCCCGCACCACATCCGTACTTGACTCTCTTGCTCGTCAGATCGCGACTCGCACTGGGACTTTATTTGGAACTGCCAAGTCCCGTCTCTCCCAGCGCCTTAGCTACACGATATGGTCCAGCGTAGCCTCGGCTACCGTCGCCCGTATGCCTTATCACTGCTCGGCCCTACTGTACAGTATCATGTCCCACCCAAATGTGACTCTTAAACGCCCGTCCTGTGGTATAGCATCGGCTCCCCCTGAAAGTTAGAAAAATAAAGTCATTGATCAAAGTCTGTCAATCGGAGACGACACGTATGTATACGTGTCCACCAGCGCTACAGTACTGTGTCGCTTACTCCCGGTGGTACACACGGAGGTATTCCTTCAAAGTGGTGCGCTGGGTCGCGGCTCCGACATGAAGCTACCACAGAAGTTGCACCTTTGTCGAGAGTACGTGAGGCAGGCACAACAAGTTCCACATAAGCTGGGGAAATTCAATTGGTGCAGTCTGCGATCCAATTTGTGTTTCTTCCTTTTGAAAGGAAGAAACACAAATTGGATCGCAGCTGAAATCAGCTTCTCTTCCGTGTGCGTTTGTTGTCGCCTGCAAGGCGATGCTTTGCAGCAGCCCTCAGCCTGGACAACTGACATTGTGTTGCGTATACTGCGTATTGTGTTGCGTATAGTTGAGTCACAATGAGCAACGTAACCGACCTCTCTACCCGCCGCACCGTACTATTTATCCGATACCTCTGCAGCTAAGGTTACTGCCTGAATAGATCCGGTCATGATGGATCAAACGGGAGTTGTTCGCGAGCTATCATAATCTCCTTCAACGCCGTGTCTATAGTATTGTACTGTATGGATTCCATACAACATGAAGGGACTTCTGTACTGCATACGTGGGATACCAGACACGTCTCGGGCCATCCGCATGTAGAGAACCATAGTCACATCGGCTGCAACGAAAAACGAAATATCGACGTGTTCTATCCAGCGGTCTGGGCATCTGGTCAAGTCTTTTATGAACCCTTTCACATGCGCTCGACATTCCAAGGGTAGTGTCTTGTGGAGACGACCCGACCCGTGATTTGTCTATTTCATCACTAAATAAAGTTTTTTTCAATACCCTATACAGAAACCTGAGGCCTTGGGAGGGAAAGTTTGTTCTCAACTCTTCAACTTTTTTGTCCCGGGCATTAACTTCGCGTGTAACCTCCAAATATCTAGCAGTTTTGAAGACAATGACGGTCCAACAGGTCAGTGACCCAAATTTTAAACTGCCTGGTTGTTTTTTTTATCTATGATCATCGAGCTATTTTATCACAAGTTTTTGGCTGTCAGGATAGTTTCTTCTGTTGAGTACTTTTCTTCATATATGTAGGTCATTTCAAAGTGATTTCAGTACTCGACCATATCACTTCATGTTCTGGGCAGTGTGACCAAGTTCCCTCAATTCAAAAAGTTTATTGCTGTACACGTGCTGTATTTCATTACGTGGCATTTTTTTGCATCCGTTCCATGAGATTACGAAAATCGTGATTTCTGAAAATAATTTTGATCGATATCGACGAATTGGGCTCAAATGAGGCCAAACGCTGTCCACAGTAGTCAGTAGTTTCCGAATCATACCGGATCCTGTCGTCCAGACATCGACAATGGGCAACCGTCCAGCTTGGCGAGGGTCATGGTGCCTTGCCAACTGTAGCAGGGCTATCATTAGGGAGATGGCGCGACTGTCACGAGTTGTCTTCTTGCTGCGCGATCTCCAGCAGGGCTTGCGGTTTTATCGCGACGGCTTAGGGCTGCGCGTCGACGCGCACACCGAGTCGTTTGCGAGGCTTTGTACCAGCAATCATGTGCCGATCGAACTCAACTTGGCGGAGAGGTATGTTGACATCACCTGCACCTGGGAATATAGTATAACTTCCCCATGATCTTTTGCCCGCTTGCAGAAATCATGCTTTGTTGCGCGCTTATTGTCGACGATGACTGACTGACACGTATCGCTTGCGCGTTTTCGCTTCGTAGTGAGGCGCAGCTTTCAACGGGCTACTCCCCTTTTCTTACGTTTGAGGTCGACGATATGGATCAGACCGTACCCAAGTTGATGCAGCTCGGCGCCGCCCTCGACGGCTCCATCAGATATGAGCCCTACGGCAAGATCGCTGCCGTGAGAAGCCCGGATGGGCACATGCTCGGCTTGTTCGAGAAAGCGAATCTGCCCGATGACGGTGCCACAGCGCTTGCGGCTGCTAGTGCTGCGAGGAAGCACATGAAGGACAACCAGACGAGCTGATCAGTCATCAGTGATGACCTACAAATTTGTTTCGAAATACTCTAAACCTTGACGACATGGACAAGTGGCTCAGCTAGACTGTGCAAGTTTTTGGTGGGAACCGAATGAAAACACAAGGAATGGAATTCATAATGTCGCAATCAGTTCTTTAGTTATTGTCATGATAACTCAGCATCTGTACATCGCCCTCGCGGTGGCTTCATCTCTCATCAATTGGTAACCTATCTACAGGATCTACCATTCCATTGTCCGATGACTCTAATCTTTCCCTCCGGTACAGTCGCAAGTAACAACTCCTGGTCGCACTGACACGCTGATGCCACAACCAAGCATTTCACCCGCGACGCGGCAAAATATCCTGGGCTATACAAGCTCGACTCGGCAAGTCTTACATGAAAGCCAAGCGTATATATACAGTCATATATGTCACAAAGTAGTCCAAAATGATAGGAGTACTTGCCAAAGCCTGTTCGCCACTTACTTCGCATGATTTTGCATTCCTTCGTCCAAAACTTCTCTGAAAAACTCCAGCAGTCGATCAAGTTCTACGATCCCATCGCGACCATGCTCCCCAAGAGCGGGGATATTCTCAACGTAACGCTCATGAAGACGAAAGCGCACGAAGTGAGAAGGTCTAGAGTCGCTATCCGCTTCGTACAGCTCAATTGCGAGGTTTGCAGCAAAAGGAGACATGGCGCTCAGACCTCGGAAGAAGTCCGGATCAGATGGCGAGAGCCCGTTCGTGTCAATTCCAAGAAGAAGAAGAAGAGGGACCAGAGTCTCTGCATGGGCAAATCGCAAGTCTGCAGCATAGGCTTGCGTCTCAGTTGGTTGTACACTTGCCGTCAGCGAGTCCATAATGTCCTGGACAAGCGGGGCGGCAGCAGCTCTAAAGCGCTCATGTGCCTTAAAGAAAGGACGGTTGCGTATATCAGCAAGTTCCAGGACGCGTGTATCTCCCGGGGTGAGCAGGCGAAAGAAAGGACTGGTACCAGCCCGGCCGTGTGCTGTCTCAAAAGCACAGACTTCTCCGATGACGCGCACAAGATCCAGTTCCAGTGGGATGGTTGCTCCCAACGTTGTCGATATACGGTTTGCCATCTCTGCCGCGATGTGACGAACAAGACTTTGTGAGAAGTTTTGTCGTTGCTCGGTCTTGTACCGGGTCGCGAATGTGGCGTACTCATTGTGATGATGAGGGTCAAAGTAGCGAAGACTTGCGTCGCGGCCAATGGGAAGCACCTCCACACGGTCATCCCCATCGCTTGAACGGGGTAGTGCGGACGTGGAGGGACAGGAATGAACCGAGGGTGTTGTCGTGCCAGGTTCGGAGTCAGAGTCGGACTCCTGTTCGAATTCATGTGTGTCAGGCAGTGGGATGCCTAGTTGTTGGCAAGCTTGGACGTATCCCATGCGGAAGGCCTTTGCTGATTGAATGGCACGGTTCTTGTACGAAGAGCGGATGCGGAACTTGTTCGTTGTCTCATGCAGTGTCTGGCCGTAGATGTGAGCAAAGCGCATTCCAATGTTGCAGAGCTCGTGTTCGCCGTGAATGGTCAAATCGCCCGGGTTCTGGCTATAGACCTTCAAAGTCTGCTCCCAGCGGTCCAGCCACAACGGCTGCGGGGATGGGAGAGCCGCACGAAGCCAAGAGTAGAGAGAGAGCATCCGCTGCAACGAGGTCTTCGTTGGGTTGCGAGTGCCATGCCTCGCAATGAGCGAGACATGAATGAGACGGGCAGCGGCAGCGGGATGGTCGGAGCGTGGACACGTGACGATGTGCTGAATGAGCCTCGGGGGAAGATAGGGTGTCTTGGTGCCATAGGACCATTCGGCGAGGGTTCTGCGGTTCGGTGGTGTAGCAATAGTGAGACTGTTGGTTTCGCGGAGAGCAGGGGTCGTGAGGACGCGAAGACGATGCAAATGTGGTAGCGTCGAGGCGGGAGAGTCGGCCAGGGGGGCATGGGGTAACACTTGAAGTGGTTGAGGCTGATGCAACATGACGGGGATGGTATTGGTGGTACTTTTAATTATCGGGAGGGAAAGATGAGTGTTGGAGGGTGTCTTCGGAGGTGAGGCGGTGAGTTGGAGTGGAAAGAGTTGTAGGGAGGGAGGACGTATGGATGGGGAGGTGTGAGAGTGGGCGGGGACAGAAGGGAAGGGAAAAGGGGACAACGTCTGATTATGAAGCAATGACAAGATAGAGTGATTATGTGGGGGTTGTCGAGGGCATTGCTGGAGATGGGTTGCGTGTCGTACTGTTTTATAGGAGAGAGAGGATGGGGGTGGGAGTGGGAGTGACGAGACGGCGGAGTTTGTGAAAACGTGCTTGAAATGGAGCGGTGCTGAGGAATATTGCAAGCGGGAGAATTTACTTGTACTGTACCGTTACCGTACGTGTGATGTATGAATGGGGCCCAGGGTCAGTTGGAGAGAGGGGGGAAGAGGAGTGGGAATCAGGGACATAGATAGGTTCAGATGTGGACAGGGAGGAGGGGTAGGTAAAGTAGGGGGGTGGTCAGCGGACAAAATGAGGATGGGAAGGATTAAGCGATGAGGTAGGGGGCGAGGTTTGGTTGCTTGCGAGTCATTCGCGCGATTGCGTTCGGATTTGCTGGATGGGGGGGCGGGGAGGAGGGGGAGGGGGACGCTCCGGTCAAGCAAGCAAGACGAGAAACGAGAGTTGGAGACGCACATTTGGAGTGGTGTACCAAATGTGTGAGATAGGGCATCAGGATGTAGCGTGTGACAAAAAAAAATTATGTGGAGATGGGATGGGTCTATAAAATCTGTGGACCTGTGGGCAGGGCAGACGCTGTGCGGTGTGTTTTTTGATACTACAGTGTGCGAAACGACAATAAATACACCCATCGTCGAAAGGGTTTTCCAGCAACACACGCCGAAAACATAAAAAAGCACACTGTATGATGTCGCAAAACACACGGCGGGACCGATTCCGGGCTCGGATTGGCTCTACCATAAAAGCATGGACCGCAATCTTTAAAAACCTTTGCGAAACGCAAATAAATACGCGAAACGCCATAGAGTACAGTACCAAAAAAGTCTTTATTTTAGTACTTTGTCGCACGCCCTTGTCCATCCAGCACTGCAAGCATACGGCGAGGTATGCTACGATAAAGGCTCTGTAGGAGTTCTCCACTAATTGTCGCCCATACCTCCTCAATGACCTCCTGAAGTTGGTCTACAGTATCGAACTGCAATTGACAAAGATAAACGCGGCACGCCATGATGCCCCAAATGTTCTCTATTATATTGCGATCAGGCGACTTTGCCGGCCAATCTAGTCCTTACACCCTTCTGAGTTAGCCATGAGCGCATATATGTAGACCTATGGATAGAGGCACCATCTTGCTGGTAAACCCAAGTGGCCATTTCGCCATACATCTCCGCTGCGAAGGGAAGTAAAGCTTGGTCGAGGGTTGCACATTACTTGCAATAGTCTTGATTTTCATTTAAAAAGACAAACAAAGACACCTCGTACCGGGAAATACCTGCGCAAACCATGACTGATGCTCCTCCATTTTGTCTTTTTGAAAAAAACCTTTCATCTTTCCGTAGATCATGCAAATAGCATGCGTTGCAGTCAGGGCCGTCGGATTTGAACTATTTTTCGTCACTAAAAATTACCTTGTTCCAAAAATGATCTCCTTTGTCAATAAAGCGACGTTCCCATTTCACTCTATTTTTGCGGTGTAGAGCAGTCATCATGGGTGCGGTTGTCATTTTTTTATACTTCAGGTGTGAAGTTGCGCTTAAAATTTGTTGAATTCTGCGCACTCCTACCGGTAGTCCGAGGTCCTTCTTTAGATCTTGAGTTGAAAAGTTTCCTGAGGATGCCTTTCGGATCATGGCTTTCTCTTGGCGGACGGTGAGCTTTTGACCAGCTACATGCGCACGAGCACGAGAGGTACGACTCGGATTCTTTAAAAAGCGCTGCATGGCTCCTACGGATCTTCCCAACTCCTTAGATATTGTGGGATAACTACCTTCGTCCCGACCACTCGGAGCCAGGGGGGTTAGAGGTAAGGGAGCGCGCGCCGCTGGGTAACCCACGCGAGCGCAAACCGTACGGAAGGACTCGAAAAGAGAAAAGGCTCACGTGGCCGGTGACGCGCAGCCGGTCGGTGGTGTTAGATCCGGACGGCCGGTCACGGGTTAGAAGCCTGAGACTTAGAGGTAAAACCGGACGGAGTTAGCAAAAAGCCGTAAAGGGAAGAGAGGCGAGTCTGCCTCCGTTTACTGGAACGGGGCAGGTGCCCCAGGTCTTAACCCGTAAGTGGGACGCCAGGACACCTGTCCCGCTACAGTAGCTGTTACATACTGTATACCGGCTACTGTACTAAATTGGCTAATTTGTGCCATTAACCACTAATTGCTAATTAGTTACCGGATGGGTCGCACACGTGTGCCCATGGCCACGACCGGCGCCAACGGTTGTGTCACGTGTACGCCGTGGAGGTACTACTGTGCTCGCAGAGGGCGCGTGCACGATTACTACAGTAGTAACCGCCCGTCTCGGCGGTTCTCATCTCCCACCGGGGGTTGCGGTGTGGAATTATACCACAGATATATCCCGTAAGGACATTAGTTGATGGTGCAAGGCCAGGATCTGGCCCTTTTCGATGTCGCTGAGTGGCGGTCCTCTTGGCATTATGAATGCTAACTGCTCTCTCGCAGTGATGTAGAACGATGCTCAGGCCGAGGGCTGCAGAACTATGTCCTTTATTGTTTTCAAAAAAAGAGTACGCGCCAATTGCCGGCACTTTTTGGTACTGTACTCTATGGCATTTCGCGTATTTATTTGCGTTTCGCAAGGGTTTTTAAAGATTGCGGTCCATGCTTTTATTGTAGAGCCAATCCGAGCCCGGAATCGGTCCCGCCGTGTGTTTTGCGATATCATACAGTGTGCTTTTTTATGTTTTCGGCGTGTGTTGCTTGAAAACCTTTTCGACGATGGGTGTATTTATTTGCGTTTCGCACACTGTAGGTTGTAGAATTTGTCGGTTATAGATTATACTAACAAAAAAGGCAGGACAAGATGATAAAAGGTTGTGGTTACATCCAGACGACAGTACGGCACACCACAATAATAAGACATGGCCAATAGGGCATACCCAAGTCGCGACGCAACAAAGTCTCCAACGGCCACCCGCTCCATCGGGGATCGGGGGGTATCGGAGTTCACGGAACCACAGGTTATGGGCACCACGAACCACTGAGCACGATCCGTCCCACCCAAGCCCGCACACAGAAGACGTTAAACATAGCGCACGCATCGCAACAAGATGAACCGAACTGCACAATCGCACAAGACCATTCAGTGACCTCCTCCGATTCGTCACAGCAACAACCCACAATCAGATCACCAGCCAAGACATCTGGAAATGAGCGAGAGAACCAGCATGTCCCAGGGATGCCTCCCACTACTCACCCTCTTCAATTTCTCTTACTGGTATCATGCCCTACAACTCCACGCAAGAACAATCGATGCACAAGGCCATCTCAACCAAAACGATAATCGAAGCGAAACATCAAGCCCAAAGGAAGGCGCAACAAAACTAGCAAGATCAACTCACAAAGGCCATCATGCAAAGCATTAGTGAGAGCGTATTGAGACTGCTACCACAACACGTCCTAAGATATGACCCGCAAAGAATCTGCAGTATACTGAAAGATGTCGTTGAAACCAGCTCCATCGAGAACCACGAACTCTTGCACGCCGAGGCCCGCAACCTCCAGTACCAATCAGGACAAGAGCTCAAGGAATACTTCAACGGACAGAGAGAAGGGCGTTACAGAATGCAGGTCTCTGGATATCAAAACATCGACAGTGAACGCACCACGGTCCGATACCTGATACAAGGGCTGGCGCAACACCCGGACATGCACACACTAGCCATAATGATGGCATGCACACCCCCCGACACCATCCATGAATTCACAAATCACATCCAACAAGCGCAACTGATCCAAACGCAAGCACACACGCACCAGACTCAGCGATCCGCTGCACCACACAAAAAAAATGGGATAAATACCCAGAGAACCGCAGACTGCAAACCACCACCAAACCGAGAACCACACAGAGACACTACGACAGACCACAAGGCCACAAAGGCCCCTGGTGCCACATCCACGGCAGTGTCACGCACAGCACTGACAAATGCTTCGCACGGAGACAGTACACACCACCACGCAAAGCACACGCGAACAGATCCACAGCGTCCAACAACGGCAACCACGAGCAAAGCGCAGAACACAGCAAAGTGAATGAGCTCCGCGAACGCATCCAAATATTGGAAGACGTAATTGCAGAGCAACAGGACACGTTCGACGGAGAGGACACATTCATAATTGACTCCGGTGCACAACCGACGCACACCGCTACACCCCACGCGAGCATGCATCCCAGCACCGGTACACTGACACAGACCGCCACTGGCCAACGCCTACGCATTGTGGTACAATTGCCAAGTGGCGCTACTGTACTACGCGGGCGCCAGAGGCCTCGCCAAGTACAGTAGTAAGATGTTAACCGATACGGTGCATACGTGGCCAGCACGTGTAGATGTGGCCACGTGGGAGTCCACGTGTAGTTAGTGGCACCAGCTAGTGCAGGTGTACACGTGATGCGCGACCGATCGGTGGGTTAGTACAGTAGTCATTTTTAGTTACCGTAAGCTACAGTAAGCTGACTACAGTATGTACAGCTACTGTAGTCCGTCCGGTGCCACCGCCCTACTAGGGGGTATAAGATAGGAGGGCACCGGGCCGGAGGTAAACCGAGGCAAGCACGCCTCCCCTTACTTCCTACCCTAGTCCTTTACCGTACGGTTAAGTAAGTCCCTCAAGTTTCCAGCTCGCCACCAGTCGTACTGCTCTACGCCCCAGTACGACTGCGCGTGTCCAGTGCAGTGTACCTCCCTTGTCCTGTGCTTCCTACCGTTCCGGATTATTCTACCTGACGCTCCAGTGTAGCGGTCCCCCAAGCTCCCTCATTTTAGGTACAGCCTGTCCTTTTCCGTTTACGGTTTAGCGTCCCTACGGCTGTACCACACGCATCACACACTCCGGAAACATTGGAATACAGACGAAGAATAACAAGATCCGTCTACCAGCTGTCCACACACCGGAAACCCAACAAAATCTCCTCTCGGTATACCAACAGGAGATTTTCTTGGTTTTCAGTCAGGTCGTGTACACACGACCTGACTGCACACGGTCATGTCACATTCACAAGAACATACGCACGACTGCATGCACCCACCAAGATACCAACAGCCATACTAACGGCACCCTACTCGAAAGGACAATATAGATTCAAAAGTGAGTCACAGCCAACCACCAAAGGCGCACGTACGTACCCAAGTAAGAAAAGAACGATAAAAGCGAAGACAACTTCCCAAAAAACAAGAACAAAACAACCGGGCACCCACAAAAAGTCATACACACAGCATCCCGTACTCGGGACCCAACAAAAGCAAACCCACACTGCGCACCACAACAGCACCCCAAAACACAGAAACTAAACGGAACGCCACACAAGAACTCATGCACGAGTGGCACCTAAAATTGGGCCATGCCCACCCGAAAACCATATCCATAATGTCCAAAAACGGCCTCTTGCCACCCCTACCGAAAGGGCTAACAGACAACAGCCAACAGATAACTTGCAGTGGCTGTATTGACGTCAAAACGACGGCCAGACCCCACAGGAGGAGACAGCCTCTCATCGGACGTATGTGCACCCATAAAGCCGTCATCCACACACAACGCTAATTATTTTATAACAATAATTGACACGGCACCACGGTACCTATGGGTACTCTGTCTCAACAACAGAGCACGAGTCCCGATGATCATCATCAACGCCATTGAGCACATCGCCGCCCAGAACGAGCGATACCCGCTACTCTTGGTAACGGACAATGCAAAAGAGTACCTAGCCAAATCAGTAGAAGAAGAGCTCAAAAAGAGAGGAACTCACTTTCGCCCGACTACCCCGTACACCACTCAGGAGAATGCGCTGGCAGAAAGTGTAGTATAACCCCTTCCCGTGGAACTAGATTTAGATTAGATCACACACGTGTGCCCCACGTGTATCATACGTGTACCACACGTGTACTGTCAGCCCCGATGACCGACAGTACCGGGGCGGAGGACGACCCGCGCTGACTACAGTAGCTCTACAGTACAGTCCGTACTGTACTGTAGTATGATAGACTAACTTGTACATTAAATACTAGGGCAGGCCGGCGGCGGAGGGGAAGGACACGCACGAGCTTGTCCAGAGCCCAAGCCTCTGGTCAAGCTCGCCCCGCTTATTCTAGAACGGGTTCCCACTAGCCCGTATCTAGTTAGGAGCCGAGCGGGCAGGGGACGCGCGAGCACGCGAGCGAGTCTAGATCCGCCTCCGCCCGTCAGCGCTGGTACGTCACCCAGCGCTGCGCCGGGGCGTCGAGGCGTAGATCGGCCCGCGCGTGCGCGCGTCCCTGACCGTACCCGCTCTACCACTGCTACCCGGGCTCGCCCGGTTCCGTTAGCTGGGGTTGCTTCCCTTCTCCGATCAGGGTCTAGCAGGACTGTGCATACACCACCTCGACGTTGGGGTGTTTATGCTACAGAAAGGATAAACCGCGCACTGATGGAGAAAGTGAGAGCGACACTGTCGCACAGCCAACTCTCAGATTCACATTGGCAGGACGCACTCTACGACGCGGTATTTAAATACAACTTAACATACCATCATGGACTGAAAAGCATCCTGCATACGGCATGGCACCGCACCGCACCGCAAATGCGGAAAATGTTCACATTTGGACAAGTAGGCTACACGCCGATTCTCAAGCCCAACGCCCCGAAGCTGCAACACAAGGCCACCCGAATAAGATACATGTACGGAATAGACAACACACACATCTGTGTCCAACACATTGTCACACGAAAATACACAAAAATGCGTGCAGACAACTTCCGTCCGTACCTCCAACACAGGGACCCCTGCACGACCACGACAACAGCCTTTGCAACTCGCAAAGAGCCCTGGCTCTGTTTTGTGTCATTTGCGAGTGGCTCCGTCGGACCCGACGGATAATCAATTTCTCATGAAAGTTGTANCTCTCGGTCATCGGGGCTGACAGTACACGTCTGGTACACGTATGCTACATGTGGGATGACACAAAACGCAAAGAAAAAAACCCGCACAACCGCAAGCGCACCATGCGCACAGTGCCAACAAAAATCGACAGAACAACATGCCGCCGAAGACTTTGAAACAAGCGCGACTGTACCCCGACGCGCACAAATGGAGCATAGCGCACGACGCCGAATTGGAGCAAATAGACGACATGAAGGCGATGGACTGGGCATCACAGACACCCCGCAACGCACGCACAGCCATCATCCCGACCACCATGAATTACCGATACAAAAATAGACACGGGCAAGAGACCACAATGAGGAAAGCGCGATGCCCGATACGAGGAGACCGCATGAAACCCCACGAGCACTACAATCCCGAAAAAACGGCCACGTACATGGCAGACCGCACCACGATCAGAACGCTATTCGCCATTGCAGCCTCCATGAATTTGAACATCCATCATTTCGACATCACTGGTGCATATTTGCATGATAAATACCAACACGAAAACCGAGTATAAGTGTGGCAGCCTCCACGCTTCGATGGCACGTACGAACACAGAAGCACACATGGCGAGCTGAAGGGCAACTTATACGGGACTCCAGCGGTAGCCAATATATACAGTACAGAGCTACACCATCACCTCAAACGCCATGGTTACAAACAAATGAGATCGGACACCTCACTGTTCACAAAAAAAAAAGGACACACCATACTCGTAGGTATTGGCATGGACGGCCTCCTCCCAATTGCTACCATCCAAGCCCTCATCAATGACCTATACGCAATCCTCCAAAAGAAGTACAAGGTCAAGAGAATGGGGCGGCCAAGCAAGTACCTCAACTGGACAATAAGGTACGGCAAGGAAGGAATACACCTGTCCCAACCAGAGCACATCGACAACGTTGTGGACCTCCTTTCCCAGCAAGAGTGCAACACCAAGAGCCCCCCCTATCTGGACGGCATCAAATGGATCCCCCAGCAGAAAGCGAAGAAAAATGTGAAGAGATCGACGCGATATACGAAAAAGCTGTCGGAGAAATCCAATATATCGCGGACAGCACTCGCCCCGACATAGCATTCGCCACCACTGCCCTCGCCCGAGCACTTAAGAAACCAACACGCAGACACTGGAAACTTGTACAGAGGCTTGCACAATATCTGAGAGCCACGAAGAACGAAGGCATACTCATGCCATCGAACACGGAAACAGGAGTGACAGTCAACCCGTACTCCGACGCAGACTACGCGAACGACCGGACCACCAGGAAGTCAATCACAGGAATGCTAACCATGGTCAACGGTGCCCCCGTACAATGGCTGGCGAAAAAGCAGCCAGTCGTGGCGAAGAGTACCTGCCAGGCAGAGTATACTCTGCCTGGCAGGTACTCTGTATACATAGCGGCGGCCGAAGCTGCAACACTCACGACATGGCTACAAAAATTGATCACAGAAACAGGGATCACAAGCGCCAGCCCCACCATGCACATCTACAATACTGCCACGGCCCAAATGGCGAAAAGCATGGGGGCCACACGCCACCGCAAGTGCATAGATGTCCGCTACCACTACCTCCACGACATCGTACAAAAGGGAGAAATCACAATTCGCAGAATCCCCACGACGGAGCAGTACGCCGACATCCTAACAAAACCCCTCAAGGCAACGCTGTACAAGCGGCACAAAACCCACATAGTATGTGTAGCTGTATTACAGCTACGCCTACCACCTCCCCTACCCCACAACAACTCGCCCCCAACACCACTCGCGTCAGGGGGAGTGTGGGTATATCCAGAAAAACAAAAGCGACCCTCGGACGGTGTGCGCGAGACGCGCACTGCTACACAACAGTAGGTACATCCAGACGACAGTACGGCACACCACAGTAATAAGACATAGCCAATAGGGCATACCGTCGTCGCGACACAATAAAGTCTCCGACGGCCACCTGCTCCCTCGGGGATCAGGGGGTATCGGAGTTCACGGAACCACAAAGGTGAAAAGGGGTGGTGTGACAGAATTCCCCAGCCGCGGCGGGGGGGAGGGGGGGTTAATCTGAAACGTGTCAAATGCGCGGGCCACGTTGGCACCGGGCGCGATGGGGACAGGAAGAGCAACGGCCAAATTGGATTTTATGCTGATGAGGTGTCAGCTATGTGTTGAACTGGTTGTGCGGGGGAAGAAGTTGGGAGTAAAGTTTGTGGGAACGAAGATGTCTCCTTCCCTCGTGCCATCCCTTTTATATTGCCACTCACCCGTCAACTGGGAGAAGACGCACCGTCAGTGACCCTTTTTGAGTGGTTCACCTACTTGTGAGTCGGCCGTTTAGAATATATGGATCTTTGACAAGGGTCCCTCGTGGGTACCATTACGTAACAAGTAGATGTTGTGGCACTCGCTACGGACAAGCTGCACAACGCTGAGCTGCGATGACCATATGTTGAATCCGAACACAAGTCTTGGAACTGTTTGGACTTATGTTATGACCAATGCAATAGTTGGAATTTGTTTCCCATGTCTGCAAAATAAATCTGAAATAGAATCCTTTTTCTTGCTAAGGACGATTCTGACCCGAATGTCGTGACGAAGAAGGCCGATCGCGCTAAAAATAGATTGTGGGTGCAATGATCTGAGTTGAACTTTGATTCAAGGATTTGCTTCGACTGACACACAAACAACGAAATATAAGTTCATTTCTGAATCAGGTAACTTATCGTTGCTCAAAAAGAACTTCGCGGAACGGTGGCTGTGGTACAACTACACTAACGCCGACCACACAGAGTGAGAGCGGTTAGAGGTAAGGGAGCGCTCGCTGGTTAGATACCCACGCGAGGTAATTACCGGACGAAAACGACTCTTAGGGAGGAAAGGCGGACGTGGCCAGTAACGCTCAGCCAGTCTGTGGTGCTAAAACCGGACGGTCGGTCACGATTTCGAAGCCGAAGCTAGACGGGAAAAACGGAACGGCGCAGCTAATAGCTGTAAAAGGAATGGAGGCGATTCTGCCTCATCTTTACTGGGACAGGTCAGGTGCCCTCGGTGGGATATTAGTGGTACGTATTCTTTTATTCAGCCTATTGAACAGCAAAACCCGATATTTGGATGTCATATTCTACCGAGCGATTAATAAGTGCCGGCTAAATACATCAAGCGTGTATAAACGATACAAGCTCTTACAGAAATCTGTGAGACAATAATAAATTCTTCACGCACCATGAACGGAACGGCCGTATAAAAATGGGGAAACCGTACAGATCTAAATGTCGATATTCACTGACGGTGATTGAGTTTTACGTGGAATTTGTCAGATGCGCGTGCTTCTTTCGTGCAAAGCAGGATAGGAACAGAGAAATCACAGACTGAAATACCTTTTTGTTGTGATGAGATGCTCTGTACGTAACTACCCTTCAGAACAGGTTAATTTGGGACACTTTTCAAACATTTAAAAGCAAAGCAAACCTCCAATCCAACGTATACGGTGGAAACATGTCAGATGACCAGCCATGATGTACAAAACAGATCAGTGGCGCCAGAATGCGGCTGCCAGTAAAAATTTGACAAGTACGCGCATATACTCCATACCCACCAGAAATCATGAAATCGTGGATCTAGGCTAATTTGGGACATGTAGTTTATTGTTCCTAGCTACTGCTTGATTGTCTTTTCACAAGAGGCCGGTCGGGCGAGCTGTTGCAGAGCCCTCGCGACAACTGCCTCGTCGCATCGGCGCTTTTTGCTGCTTTTGCCTCAGCCTTTCTCGCAGCCTCTTGCCCCTTTTCGGCTACACGCTCTGCTTTTTTCGCTCCCGATCGACCTTTCTGCGGCTCTTCTCTTGCGCTTCGCGCGCTTTCGCAGCAGTACGCTCCAATTGTCTCTGCTTTTTTACGACCATAGCTGCTTCTGCCTTTTCCATATTATGCCTGCCTAGATCCATGGTATGCTTCATTGTGAGATATTCCCCAGGTGCTCCGCAAAGCAACGCAGTATTTTTAGCGTCACATTGTTCGTTACTGCTGCGTTGTGTGCTGGCAGATTTATAAATCTGAGAGTATACTCTTCCCTGCCTCCATGAGAATACTGTTGACTGTACTGTGTCTTTGAATCAATAATAAAAGTTCTTGCAACTTGCGTGAAGCTCCTGACGAGCTCTCATTTATTTTCAAAATGTCCTGGTACGTGTCGTTGTCAGCACGACGACGTTGTACTGCTGGAAGTCTGGTCGCGGCAGTGCATGTCTCTAGCCGTTGGTGAATGAGCCTCTTTTCCTGTTTAAGTTCGTCCGCCGTTCGTTTCCACCTCTCTGCAAAGTCGAATTCCATCGGGAAAAGTCCCGTAGCTTGAAAGGACGTTTTGATATCACGCACAGTAATGGATTTATGACCCGTGGCCGCAACCATGAGCTTCACTTGCATGGATCTCGTTTCAGTGAGAGCCATTGCGCAAAGTTCGTCCCTCGTCGTCCTGACAGTTCGCTGAAATGTTTTGTTCACAGAATTACCACATGGCTGTAGAAAGGGCGATGTACTGGCCGGGCTCTAAATAACTTCGCGCTTGTAATCAGTGCACAGCTCCAACCACTCGATACCTATTCGGGAGCTATGCCCATCAAGACACAAAACGTAGTGTAGAGATGCGCTAACGGGTTTCCTTACAAAACGATTGAGGTGCTCGATAAAAATTGGAATCACATCCATTTGTATGGATCCGTTCTCTGTCGTTACCACGCAGGCATCGTCCGGGCACCAGCCATGTTCAGAGAAAGGATGAGGGCGTACATTATCAAATTTATAAATGCCTGAATCGAGGGGTTCAAACCACTTTGACGTACGATTCTTCCCTGCAACAATAAAAAAGGGAGGAGCTTTCAAACCGGAAGCTGATATTGCAATAAGACATGTTACATGCTCCCCCACTTCCACCAGCCGTGGCTGAGGATACGAAACCCCCGTGGTGAGTATTCGAGGGTCCCAGAACCTTCACTCTCTTTCCGAATTCTGCATCAACCATCGTCTCATCAATATTCCACAAACGGCCGGCATCTCCAAAAAAACAGGGTGTACGTTATCGACCTGCTTGAGGGCAGTTACGTAGGATATCACGTGTTCAAAACTTTCCCCCTTCAGTTTTGCACTGTCTTTATTTTCGCTCTTTCGAAATGTAATCTCGCGGTGTCGTGCCCGAAATGACCTGACGGTGTCATCACAAGGAAGGCGACTCAGCCATCCGGGACGTCCATCTGCAGCAATCTTTGCCATTATAGTTTTTAGAGCAGGGGCAGTCAGAGCAAAGCCCCGTTGAGCCACAAACGAAATGCGGCTTACAATCATGTCCTCTTCTTCCATCGACAAAACGGTAGGTCGCCCAACACTGTTGGGAAGAACGGCCTGCATCATTTCGTCTGGACTTGCCTGATCGAGTTCAATTGATCGCAGCCTGGCTCGTATATGCACCCAGGTAGACTTGGGAATGCTGCATCGGCGCGCAATTTCGTGGTGCGAGATTGTTCCAGTTCGGAGCATGTCGACAGCCTGCATGTAAACCGCACGCTTCTCTTTTGTTATGGCCCTGCGACGTGCTACGACCCTTGCCATTACTCGCATGGACTTCGCCATTACGAGAACGTTGAGAGCCGAACGACATGCTAGATGAGTGCACTCAGTGCTTCCGTGCATTGCACCTCTGAAATATGAGTACATCAGAGAGTGCGCACGTGGTGACCTGATTTTTGGCGCGCGGTATCTGGTTCGGATTATTTGCTGGGCTACAAGATGGAAACTCTTTTTGGGTGAGGTAATTATGGAATAAGCACTTGCTTATGGCAGAAAAAGGGATGGGGCAGCCCTATGCTGAGGGCAAGTTGTGCATATTTACTGTGTCCCAAATTAACCTGCGTCCCAAATTAGCCTTTTCTGAGGGTACTTATGTGGGTTTTTGATGTTGAGAGTGAAGTTTTTGAGGACGAAGACGTTTGTTGCCTTAGAGCATCTCCACCGGTACTGAATCAAATAACCAAATACTCAAATAATCATATTTTGTCATTTGGTTTCAATTGTACGACTCCCACCGGGCGCATTCAAATGATCAAAAGAGAAAAAATTTACCTCAGAGGCAAAATCCTGAGGCAAAAACGGCTGATTTGCCTCAGGATTTCACCCCAAGGTAAAATTATTTTGGTCAAGTGGCGTCACAAGATTTGCCCAGGCAGGACTTGCAGGACTTTTGGCGCGAAAAGTGGCAGAAGAAAAGATAGCTCGATGTGGGCAGTGATCATTCACCTCCCCGCCATGTTCGAGAACATCGCGTCGGAAGTGTTTCCATCTCAACATGAGCAAAACAAGAGGGAGCAACTACAGCCTTGAAGAAGATTGCGCAGTATCTCGAGGGTGGTTGCGGGCTTCTGAAGATCCCATTGTTGGTGCTGAGCAAAAGGGCGCCAAGTTCTTCGCGAAAGTATGGGAAGAGTACAATGCTCTGAGGCCCGTAAACCTGCCCGCTCGCCCTCTCGAATCGATTAAGACCCGCGTCAAGCAAATCGTTAAGCTCTGCGTGCGCTTCTCCGCATGCCACCGGACAATCCTAAGTTCCAAGCCTACGGGCGTGAGTGAGGAAGACATGGTCCGATTGGCTACTGGGCTGTTCAACAACGTTAAGATAAAGGATCCAACTGACGACGTGGGAAAGCCGTTCAAGTTTCTACATTGCTGGCAAGTGTTGCGCCACCACGAGAAGTATTTGGCGGGTAGTTCGTCACAATGCTCCAAGTCCGCGGATGCGTTGATGCAGCAGGAGACGGCCTCCTCTGAAGAGGATGGTGTCACGATGATGAAGGTGAAAGAGGAAGTGAATCGGTCGCATGGGAGGCCTACGGGTCGCCGAAAGGATAAGGAGGAATTGCAAAAGACGCAGGCATCGAAGAAGATACTGAAGCTGGCATCGCAAGCCGTGGAGCTCCAGCGCGCTCGTAACGCGACGCTTGCTCAACACAACGACATTCTTCTCTTTACCCAAGCACCGCCGGGCTGTGATCAGTCTCAGGCCGTCGAGTACTTCACTATCATACGAGAAGAGGCGCTTGCCTCGGCACGACGAAAAGTCGCTGCTGCGTGGAAAGACCGTAACGAAGCCGCTTCACGCACACCTTCATCTGACGCTCCGAGGAGCGGAACGCCTCCACTGAACACAGTTGCGAATATGAAAGACACTGGCGAGAGTGACGGCGCTGTGGTCATGAGTTCAGATGATCAGGACAGGGATACGCAGGCTGGAAATGAACGTGGGCTGCCCCTGGAAGACATGCTAACCCAGCCTCCGCCAGGCTACCACGATGCCAGTGAGGAGGTGTAGAGGGTCGTTTAACGCAGCTTGTTGTGGTCCGAGCCGCGCGCTTCGCGCGCTCGGCGCACGTCGCGGCTACCGGCGAAGTCCTCCGCTCCTCCGCTCCAGTCGCCTAAGGCTCCTTCCGCTGCGGACTTTGCCCTCTCCGCTCCGCGCGCCGCTCGGACCACAACAAGCTTAGATTTGCTTTCCTTCGAACTCCCAGAGATGATCCATGATGAGCCTTCGTGTAGTAAAGTACTCCTCTCGATGTTTTAGAAGCCTGTTGGTCTCGAAAAGAGCAGCTAGAGATCCTGGGGGTGGGACGGTGGTGTTTTGAGCGCCGCTACGCTGCAGACACGACCACATGGGCTTTGCTGAATTCCCAACAACCGCATCGCATGTAAGTCGTCATCGCTTTGTGCATCGTCACTGTCACAGTTCTTAAGATCTTTTACCATCATGTTATGGAGGATAATGCAGCACTCAAGGACCTCTTTCATGATTTGTTTCGACCAGAAGCGACTAGGGCGTGCAATAATGTGCCATTTCGCTTGTAAAACCCCAAACGCGCGCTCGACATCCTTTCTAGCATGCTCCTGGTTCTGAACCATACACTTCTCCTTGCTGGTTCTCGGTTCTAATACAGTTTGCACAAACGAAGGCCATTTCGGATAGACACCATCCGCTAGCCAGTATGGAATGTTCCGCCTGTTCCCTGCGATAGTGTATTCAATCGGTGGAGGGTACTCGCCGGTAACAATCTTGTTAAGTAAAGAGGATGCCTCGAGCACATTAACATCGTTCGCGGATCCGGGCATGCCGAAGAAAGTGTGCCATATCCATAAAGGGCGGTCTGTCACAGCCTCTAAAGTCACTGCCGGATCCCCCTCCTTCCCCTGAAACTGACCATGGCATGCCGTGGGGCAGTTTTTCCACATCCACTTGCAGCAGTCTATGCTGCCAAGCATACCTGGAAATCCCCGCTCTTGCGATTGAGACAATAGACGCTTCAGATCCGCTAGCGTAGGTGCTCGCAGATACTCAGAGGCAAAACAATGACACACACCGCGAACAAAATGCTCTAGGGCCTTCAGTGCAGTTGATTTTGCGACGCCAAGCGCGTCATCGACAGAATCAGCAGCTACCCCGTACGCTAACATACGGAGGGCTGCAGTTGTTTTTGATATCTAGATAGGCCCGTAATTCCTGTGCAGTCTTTCTTCTGAAGGAAATATGAATCGCAGAAAACGAGTGCGCTATGAACTCTATCGAAAACCGTTCGGGAAAGTCAAAAGCGGCGCTGGAACTGTGCGGATGTGTATGTCGGGTCTGGCGAAAAGTACTGGTTGTACAAACGATTACCAGCTTCAATCCTGCCTTGTTCGATGTTGGGCGCCTTTCCCGCAACCGATCCCCCCATCGCCGAAGGGGTTCATCCTCGCTACTCGAATCCAGAAGGTCCTGGATCAGGTCTTCATCCTCGTCCCCGATGGCATCGTTCCACCAACTGCCCTCCATATCCTCTTCAACTTGAGTATGAGCTCGGCTCGTACCAAGAAGTGGTTTGGTGGGTGGTGTGGGGAACAACCATATTGGTTTACCAAATGACCAAAATCTACCGTTCCAAAGAAATAGCCCAACCAATTTCTATCAGCCACTTGGCACTTAAATTTGGTTATTTGGTCATTTGATCGGACACAGGTGGAGATGCTCTTATTACCTGCGTTTTATAGTGCCAATCATTGTACGTCGAGTTGGAGAAAAGTTTCTCTCAGTGGCCCTTTTGGGGTGGTTTTTAGTACAATTATGCCTGTAGTAAGCTTCATTGGTCGTTGGCCGTTCAGAATATATAGGGGATCCCCGCCCTAGGTAGCAATAACTAATAAAGGGATGTGTCACCGACCGACTACGGACAGGTGGCAGAAGGTTGAGCACGTTCTAATTGATACCCCTTCTACAAATCGTGACAGGAAGTGCGGATGGAGAAACATGACAACGAGAACGGGGGTATGTATGATAGTTTAATGAATCGGATGTATGAAAGTGAATGTATGTTTTTATAGATTTTTGTGTGATAAAAAAAGAAATATGGTGACACGCAGGAAGGTAGCAATGATGCGCGGTATGCGTTGAGCGTGACGTAATTAAGTAACTGAAGCGGAAGCGGGTTGGCGGACCCGAAAGCGTTCCTGTAGTTGGACCGGGAGAAGTGAGGAAGCAGGGGGGATGAAGTGGATTTCATGTAAGAAATGGAACGATGGTGAGGGCGGGGAGCGGAAAGTGATGTTTTCTTCTTTTTTTGCCATATTGACCAAGCTCCCGGAAGCCGTGCTGTTCCGTGCGGGAGATTGTTGATTGGATATGTTGCAGATGGTGCGTTCCGGGGTAGCGTGACGGGGTTGGTGGGCGGACCATTCGGGCAGAAGAGGGCATTGCCATGCAGAATCACGTGGTTACTGGGAGGAGGGCAGCCGGCGAGGTGGGGAATATCTCACTTCGCCAGAATGTGGCCCCGCCGGTACGTGTATGATGGGGATTGGGAACACGAATGCTGTAGCATGTATGCATGCAATTCATGTAGCGCTATTTTTATCCCTCAATACAGTAGTCGTAAGCCTGACAACCTAAGCAACGATGGCGCGCACCCGTGGAGTTTCGAAGCTTTCGGGGCTCAAGTGGCCACCTTTGCCTCCGACAAAGCCACACAGTATGGAGAGGCGCGAGCGTCTGACGGTGCGAGGCGCGAGAGAGACAGACAAACGCGAAGACGATGCTCGGGACGCAGAAGGTGCGGCGCTGGAGGGACGTGGCAGTGGCATGTGGAGAGAGCAGATTGGCGCAAGGCGATGGCGCGGCAACACCAAGCCGGCTGTTGCTAGCAAACTGCGCGCGCATCAGTGGACAGGCGCCGGTTGATGAGCCGTCTTGGTTGCTGCGGATCCACAAAGGGGGGGTTGGCATCAACGCACGGTTGTGAGTCCCGCCGCGCGGGCGTGGCGGCAGCGGGGTCTTTTGCAACGCGCCTGGAGACCGAAGCGGCGTGGGGCGGGGCGGGGGGCGGGCGGGGGGATGGCGGGGGCTGGGGGTGGAGGTGTATGGCATGGACCATTGGCACAGTGTTGTAGCTCGATGCGGACATGGGTTGACATGCGGATTTTTTACAAGCAAAGTGGATTCCGGTGGTTTTGGGCGGGGCCGTGATTGGATGCGCGTAGGGGGGGGGGGGTACGGTATTACGCGGGGAGCGGGCCAACAAGTGCTGAGCGACCTCGATGGTCCCGCACCCTCCCCACAAGGCGCATATGCGTCCCTTGGCACGTGCCTGACTGTGGCCTGCACGGTCCGCTTCCGTGCCCCCTGCCGTGCTCCCCGCCGTGCCCCCTGCCGCCCCGCTTTTCTGCCGTACAGAGTATTGCGGCACGGTCCGCTCTCCCCGCCCCCCCTTGCCGTCCCCCCGCCCGCCACACTCGCCATGCCCTGCCAACACTGATTACTCGCCCGTACTCTAAATCCCATCGCCTCCGCCGCCAAAACCACTCTCATCCTCCACGTCAACGCTGCGATAGCTTGAGTCTACATCTCGTCTTCGCCCCAACCCCCGTCCTCCCTTCCCCGTCGCCACCCCTACACCCACATCATCTGCCGACAGCTCTTCCCTCTCCTGCCATATCCTGTTTCGCGGCCTGACGACTGACCAATGCCTGACACCGCGTCTCATTACGCGTCCCCATCGCACCTTCGTTCCTCCCACTCACGCGCTCTCTATCGTGACATATACACACAAACGCCCATCTGGCAGCGAAGCACAATCCGCCATGTGCCGAGAGACGCGCAATTTTGCCCTGCATCTGCGGCCCGACTAGGGGGGGAGAGAGGAGGAGAGGCGGATCGCAGGCTGATCACATGGCACAACACGATGCCCCAGAGCGTACAACAACCCCACCTGCTCATTGCTCTTTCCGTGCGCCATCTGACAGCCTAGCAACTAGTGCCAGCAAACTCTCATGCACAACTTCAAACTTCCCCCATATCCCGCCCGCTACCGTGACCCTCCAGCAGCCCACTGTTACAGTCCAGTCCGCCGAACCTGTCGCCGCCGCGTCTCCTCCACTCTCCACTCAGCTTACGCTCTTTCACTCATTCTTTCCCCTCACTTTATTGCAGTCTACTCGTGCCAAAATGCCATGCCAGGCGCACACACCGCCAAAACCCCGCCTTAATCTGTCACGTAGAATAAAATGGGCCCGCCGATCACCCCCAGCCCCACAAACCCCATCGCCCCGTTGCGCTGCCATCTTCGAAACGAGAGCGTCCTCTCCGTCGGCCCCAACGGCTTGTTCCCCGCGCCTGTGCCATGCGCACCGCACCAGCAGTCGCGTATCCCGCAAAAAGTTAGTTTTTCACCTTCCACTCGCGTTGCGCCATCTCCCCACCGCCGCCTCGCCAAACACTAGCTTCTACGTACCTTGCGGTTCTGCGCTGGCGCTCATAGCGCGCCGCGCGACAGTCCCGTCACGTCGATGCAGAAGAGATGCACGACGTACCAGCGGTGCCAGACGACGTGTAAACATTGTGTCTGTCGGTCGGGGTTTGTGAGCCTTCACGAAATTTCCGCCTGGTCGTCGATCCCGCTCACGTTCGAAGCGTAAGGTATGTCTGAGGTGCGGCAAGTGCGCGTTGCTTCCAACGACGAGTCAGGGACGACGTTTAGGGAAAAAGGGGGGATCGATGTGAGTTCGAGACGGAGGTTGGCTGAGGGTGGAGGGGAAACGCAATGGTCCAAAAATACATTCGTTTTGAACTACGTTTGGAGGATCAGAAAGACCTGCATCTTTACAGCCCGATGCTCGTTCCATCCGACAAGTGTCTCCACTTGTAGCCCCCCGCAAAGCGACCTTGCTCGCATCCTCCCATTGGCCGCCACACCGAGTTGTCCTCACCGCATCACGAAACACCCGCTTTCGCCTTGACAAGTCACGCGCCAGTGGTTTAAAAGCTAACCATGCGCAATGCTCTTTTGAACGACCGCACACAGTGAAAATCTTACCCCAGACTTCCCTATTACACCCAAACCTCAATATTCAACAACTAAAGGTTACACGCTTACATATATCAACCTACCGTCTCGTACCGAACACCCTTGTGCAGCACTGTATATGCTTTCACATGCAGCCGGCATGTCTTGTAGGCTTCGAATACAGAGCTTGAAACACATTCGTAAAGTGCAGTCCAATATGCACACTCCTCCCGGAAAATATCAATTCAGTCGCAATAAAAATACATTGTCACGCCCAAAAGGACAATGCAGAGACATTTATACAAACTTCGTATACCTAAGCACAGGCGTTGACTACAGTAAGCATAGTAAGCATCTTACCTTGTAAGAACAGGGGCACCCCGGATACTTTTTTATTCAGAATGGTGCCGCAATAATTCCACATTTCCAAAGACAAAAACGGACTCTCATGTTATGTAGAACCGCAATAAAGCACCTCTACATGAACACGACCAGATTTGATGTACATGTTCCGCTCTGATCATTTAAACCGAGTCGATGCCCACTGGATGCTAATAACGGAGTTGTGCTGTACCGCGTTCTCATGTAACCTCCTCACGATGATGCATCATTGATTCTCAAGGAAATTCAGGTCAAACGAGCTCGAAGGTCACGACAATACGACTGAAATATGCTCGTCAACCAGCGTCTTGTGACGCAGATCCGGAAATTGCACTTATATCTTTTTTCTAAACCAAACGTTCACTACGGTTATCAATTGCAAACAGAAGAAGCTCATTCTGCAGAAAAGTTTTAGGAGCGAAGAGAGTCTTTAATACCTTTTAGAACGACTAAATTATTCCTTCTGCAGTTCGAAAATCATGGTCAAATCAAAACTGAACTACATCTTTGATGTTGACAACCTCTAAACCAGTAGAAGTGCCAGCCATTGGGTCGTCCTTGTTAAATTTCTTCTCGGCAGAGGAAATACACTGCGCCATTTATCAATCTCTCAGGTTACGTTCTCATACGCAAACCTCTACTCGTTCCTGCGTGTGAAATGGCGTGAGTAATGGGGCACTAAAAAACCGTCCGCACTGAAGGGTTGCAGTCTTCCTTGTGAAGCACTGAACCCTAAAGCGATGCACCAGCACATTCACACTTTTTTGTACCTCGTTCGCCAAGTTTTTCCGGCGGAGGCCTCCTGAAGGATAAGCCGCTTCATGCAGGGGGTCAATTTAGATGGTTGGCCGCTTTGCTTGCGGTTGTTTTACAGGCACTGGCCCATCGAGAAGGTTTGTACTAAGGACGCATGATATTGCTTCAGTGACCCCCGTGATTGACAAACACTTCGGGCGGAGTACCAAATTTTGGCCATTCTCAACGTCAGAAAAATGCCTCCCACGTAGCATTTGCTTTAGCATTTGTTCCCGGATATGTGTCCCTAAAGCATCTTGGTTGCGCTCTGATTATTTTTTGTAGTACTGTGGAACCTTTTGGTTGCGCCGAAACGTGAGTATTGGACTTTTAGCATGTTTTATATGAAGTGTTCCTACAGTTACAGAGCAAGATATTTACTGTAGTCGACGCCTGTGCTTGCCTAAAGGCGTTTGAATGCCTGCCTCTCCTCTGCCTTATAAGGCGTGACAAACCCTTTCAATTGCACTACAAAACACTGCAGAGGAGTGGCGCGTTCCATTTGAACATGGGATTTTGAAGGGTGTCCATGTATTCTCACGGCAAAGGGAACGAATATATTCTGATTCACGTTCATGTCCCCTTATATCCGATCGACATCACTACCACTCCAACTCTGCACAGTGCAACAATCACTTCGCCACTCGCTGTCGCCCGAGACTAATTCCACCAAAGTGAAACATGGGCACAGCACATGTCTCTACATCCACAATGCATACAGTATCACAATCGCTTGCATCAGCCCCATCCGATACTTTGCACTGAACCAATGCATACGCTACAGCTGAACTCGCTGAAAAATACTGTGATCCACTGTACTCCCAAACTTCTGCTGCTATGTTGTCTTCTTCCTTCGTATATAAATTATGTGTAGTTCTTCGCGTAAAAGAATCAGCCACTGCCTGTTGTACACTGCTCTCCCTCTGAAGAACTCAATACCCACCGACACCCAAGTTCCATATTCCTTTTTGATAATTTCCTCCAAATGCGCACTGTCCGTCCGGAAACTTTATATCTCCATCATAGTCTTGATCCTGCCTTCATCGAAGAACCTTCTGCAGTAGTTTTTTTCTCAACCTCAACCAATACCCTACACTACCATTCGGGCCCTGCATAGAATATAGGATACACTTTTGTGATCTAGATCTAGCCTTCGCAACATCACCACACGAATGCCTTCTAAAAAAAGAAAAATTAATTACATTCCCTCACACGCCATGCTTACCGTCCAAACAGGGTCAAAAACTCACTCGCTGAAGCATTGTCGTCATCCCTCCTTCCATCCCTACTTGCTTGTCACATTTTCTTCAGTTCCCTCAAGCGATGGTAGACGTATCGTTACGGAACCGCTTGATAAGTGCTAGCAGTACTGTACTACTTTTCCAGACGTAGACCAGAGGGCCATTCGAAGCAATTCCTATCTCTACAGTATGTCTTTCCATGCAGTCTCACCCCCGATAGCTGGAAACAGAAGCGTGATCGTACAACCGTGACAAGCGATGCATGGCATGAAAAGCATGAGTGGTGAACAATGCCCCGATCGGTTCTGCCGTCTGTTCATGTGACATTTCGTTATGTCAGTTGACCGTTCCTATAATTGCTTCGAGTTCACTAAGCCCTTGCTACACGTTCATGTTCGAGAATTGTGGGGACCTTGACCAACATCTTCATTACAAGCAGATCGCACGTTTTCGTTAATATATATATATATATTATTTTGATTACTTTATACTGTATATATATTGTTTTTATTACTTGGTTGTGTAGCCCCCGTTATAGTTCAGGCAAATCGCAGTGCTACATGCATATGCAAATAGAAACAAAACAGTAAATTTCTTCCTCTAGAGTGTTCAGAAAAGTTTATCACTCAAAAATTTCGGCTGTAGCAAAATTTAGAATCAGCAGTGGTAGGGGGGACGAGTGATCTTGCCAAGACTCTCCCGATGCAACTCTTGAGTGAAGTAATTTACACTTGCCCGTGAGAAATTGACATCGCCTTCCCGTCTTACAGATAATAGAAGTTTTCCAAGAACGGAAATGCACCCAGTCTAAATATATCGCAATCCACAAAGAGGACTTCGACTATTATAAAGAGCAGGTTCTGGATATTCTGAATGCCCGACACTGCAGTAATGTGGAACCTTATAATCAACGCACCGGCAGGCATTTCAAAAAGACATGTCACTTTCAAATCCTTCACTGCACAGGTGATATGGATCAGATCAGACATGATTGACCATCGACCGTATGATTAATACTAGGGAATTACTATCCTACACACATATATGCCCCCGCCGATTCCCGGTTTTGAGATGGTGAAGGCTGTAGCGGGTCCCCATCACATGCGCCGTTCATTCTGACAAAAGGTAACCCCCCTTTGACAGGCCAATATGTATGGTATTACGTGGCTATGAAAAATGGTCGGGAGGAACGCAGCAGTTTTTTTTATTCCAGTTGGGCCATTAAAAACCTTCACAACCTAGATTTTGCCAGAGATTCCATGATGGGGGTTTCCGGACGGACAGTATGGGCAATATTTCGCTGCGAATATAGTGCTGCAGTTTCTGGTGTTCATGGAGAACGCAAGGAATAGGATAACAAGGTGCAGGGACGATGTCGAGATTAAGTTTTCTCTCTGTTTACATATATTGAAATTCAGGAACGATCTCCACGGCAAAAAGGTCGGGTTTGTATTGAGATGTGGTACATATGAAGATGGACAGTCTATTTGCTTAGTTGCACGTTAGGCGACATACTCTTAATCAAGATTGATCCGTAGGCTGCAGTGGCTGAAACTACATGCTGTGGAGTCTAGCCTAAACTAAATACTGTGAAGTCAAGCCGACCTGGGTATGCTTTTTCGTTTTAGAGTTATCTTGAACAAATTGACGATAGAGCAAATTCTTGTACAGCATATATAGATTCAATTTTCTGAGTTCAAAGAAGACACTCTTTGCTATGATCCCCAACATGCATGTCGTATAATTGAATCAATCAAACAATAACTAACAAGTGAGTGAGAATTGCTGACCTTCGTTGTGAACAACAAGTACCATGGCGGCGGAGCCACAAAAAAGAATGGTAAGTCGATTATGTTCTGTTGGGATGACTACAACTACGAGATCATGACAATGCACTAATCTCATCTTTCACCTCGAATCTGGAAGAACGTAGTGCGAATCTGAGGACTAGATGTCCAGTTTTAAGAGTTTTGTTAAAAGGGGAGCAGTGAATCAAAACATATCAGGAGACCGTCTTTTTATAGCTACCCCATCTTCAAATCATCTATTATACTGAGAACTGGACGAAGTAAGGCACACCGCAGCCGGAATTTGTGTATCAAGCCCTGAATGAATCGAGATCGGTAATTTATGTACAAATGAACCTCCACTGCACTATGCATACAAGGATATGAATGTCGTCTGCTGATGAAGAGCTTCAAGAGAAGAGCGAAATCTGACATGAGAACCTATCTACCACTGTCTGCTTGTCCGCCAGAAAGGACAGCGATGTGTGCAGGCATTGACAGTCTTTTTCGAACTTCACATTTCTAGAAGTAGACCTCTTAAAAACCAGGACCACCTTTCTTGAGCAACAGTACGGATGTTTAAAGCGCAGAGTTGCACACTCTGTATGTTTTCTATAAAACGTACAATCCCATTGCTTTCCTTACCTGCGCTCCCAATAAACGGTATCTACGAAAGTGAATGATGACGGGGCCTGATTCAGACAAATTCCTTTGGCGAGGGAGCCATCTGCAGTCATATACAGTCACGCAGTATAGGAAGATATATGCTCTGCAGAGTGTGTGACTCAGGGCCTGCTGCTATCGGCTAGTTATTTTTATGGAACCGAAACAGGCGTTCCATGGCATTCACAACACCACGCCACTACTCTTGCCGGAAAGCTCATCCCAAAGTTTCGTACGTTGTTTCAATATCTAAGCTATCATCAGCGGGTTTGCGGACGTGTTCCCCTCATTCGTTTAGTGTTGACAGGCTGCATGGAGGAAGTGCTGGAAGCATTAACGAAAAACTTTATTTTGAAACTACGATGCCGTGTAGCCCGTTTTTGGTCAATCCGGAATTAGTTTTTCCTCTAGGAGGGTGGAAGCAAAGATATGCTCCTCTGTGATGCATGCTTTCAGAGGATGTTAGATAAACCGTAAGAGTTTCCGAGTTCTTCTGTTGAAGCACGGTTTCTATCCCACTTTCGATATGCCATTTGCACACAAATATAGTACGATAGCATATACAGTGTCTTTACAGGTTTTAGTAGACGCACGCATCCCCGAGTCCTGACTAATGAAAGTCTCTCAGTGAGTGTCAGTGTCTTTGACTTGTCCTCGCACAGCACCAAGACACTTCAAGCCTAACCGTTTTCGAATTCATACTCTTGTCAGACCATGTAGAGCCTTGCTTTTAATCTCACGCTTAACAAGGCATGAATCGGCTTTGAGGATGTTCTTCTTTGCATGCTACGAAAACCGGTCGCGCGATCGCTGTCGGAAAGCACTGAGATCAGGTGCATCGATAATATATATATTTTCAGATAGATGTTTGTGGTTTCCATCTCTATTTGGTGTGGTAAAGAGGGTTTCTCGATTTGATGAACGCAAATGGAAATCAAGAGGGTTCAACCTCGTCATGGTATTTGACAATTTGGGATATACGAGCCTTGTTCTGATATGTCTTGAACCGACTGATTTCTATAGTTCTGCAGAAACCAACAATATCTAAACGTGTGGGAAGTTGTTTGCAGATTGTCCGGCATCTCTTGCCATAGATTTGCGAGTCAGTAGCAGATGTCGAAGTGGACACGTGGGTAGCGGCTTCCGTTGAATCTATACTGTGGAGTAGCAGAAGTGGCATTGATGGTGTTAGGAGAGTGGCGGTCAGTGGTTTGTTGGCTTGGCTTCTTTCTTTCTCGCGGCTCTTTGCTGCTTGACGAACAGAGAGTCATCACATGGCCGTTGACTGTAAGGCACATGATTCCCAACCTTCAAATCGAGCACAAAACTTCTTGCAGCTCGGTAAGCCTTGAATGGTTTCCCTGAATCGTTCCAAGTTGAACTATGACCGTCGGCTGATACAAAACGGTCATTCTCCGCAAGCATAGACTCCAAAACGGCCGCCTTTGTGGCGACTGAAGCATAAGATTGCGCTAGAGAAGCGTCAGCTTTTGCGAAAGAATTTCTCTGGATGACCTGATTATTGCTCTTCTTGGCATGACCTGGGGCCTGTCCAGCCTCAAATGATTGCGGGAATGCGACAACGGACGCTGGATAGGCACACGCATACAATAGCAACGGGGTGGGTGACGCCATGCGATACTGGGGCTTTCCATTTGCAAAGGCCCCCGTGCCCATCTTGACGTCGTCCAGCATGCGCTTGACAAGTACTGGGTCTTCGCGCCGCATACCGATATCAAACAAGACTGCAGCCATACAACGGACCTGGTGCCACAAAAAGGCTTGCCCCTGAACAAAAATGTAGCACATATCGTTTTCGCGGAGGTTGTCCGCGACACTAGGTGTGATGGGCGTTTGGTCATTTGCGGAATGAATATCGACGGTGTACATTTGGCGCTCAAAATTGGTGATGTTTTCGTCGATACGACAAAAGTTGCGGAAGTCATGGGTACCTTCAAAGTGCTTTGCGGCCGTTTTCATGGCCATGATGTCCAGGCCGCCGCGCACGAAAAAGTACTTGTACGAGCGATGCGTAGCGTCAAAACGCGCGGAGAAGGCTTGGGAAGGCCGGCGCACATTACTTTGATCAATATCAAGCTTGCCTTCCTTGACGGCCTTCCAGTAGCCAACGATAGGACTCGGGTCTCCATCATATGTCTTTGGCACGGGGGTCAAGCCATCCGGGACCGGAGTCCATGCGAGAACGCGTATTCCCTGGGGTAAATTGCCATTGAGAATCTTGATGTAGTCTAGTTCTTTTTCCCCTGTGCTCGGAGGGGCGACGTTGGAACGCAAGCGGATGCCGATAACTTGCCCTAAGGCCGAAACGCCGACATCGGTGCGGCCGGAGCGGGAGTATTCGCATGTGGCGCGGGATTCGATAAGACGTGTCTTCGTGAGGGCGGCGAAGATGTGGTGCTCGATAGTGTTTTTGCTATCGGCCTGCGCGGAAAAGCCGTGAAAGTTCCAGCCGATGTAGACGAGGTGCAGGGCGACCAGGCGCTGGCCGTAGCGCGACATGTCAAACTCCTTCCGGCGTTTCTTTCGCTTGGGGGTTGGGGTGTCTGTGGTATCTGTAGATTCTGGGGGGACCGGAGGTTGTGGTGAAGACTTGGGAGGAGCTGTGGCGGAGATGGGGACGTGGGTAAGGGTATAGGCAAGGAGCTGTTGGTGGGAGAGGGAACGTAGCTCTCTTTCGGAGAGATAGGGCTTGCGGGTTGACATGGCGCGGGACAGCGTGGTGAAAACGCCACGGAGTGGATTCATTAACGCGAGGGGTGAAGGTGTACAATGGCGGCGATGATGATGTTTTACATCAGGAGGATGTGAGAAGTGGATCAAGGGATTTTGGTTGTGGTCAAGCGAATGTGACGTGGACAAGAACTCCACACGTGTCAAACGACACGTATGAGAAGTGGCAACCGTGTCATGGTAACACGTGGCGCCACGTATGGCGGGTTCGAGAGGAGCAAGTGTGGAATGGAGGACGTTTCAGAACAGATACACGGCATGTGCACGCCCGTCACCTTTCGTTTGAGACACCCCCTGTCGCAGAGGTGTAACACATTTACAAACCGCTTCCAAAGCTACCCACTCGCGGCGCTGCTTTTCCCTTTTTATTGTGACACCACGCCTTCGCCAGCTGCAACAGCCGACGTCGAGCCCCATACGCAAGCGGGCATGAACTCGGGGCGTCGGCGCACGAGCCGAACACGCGGGCGCGGCGGCCGCACGTCGGCGCCGCGTTCCAGCAGCCGGACGGTGACGGTGACCAGGGCGGCGGTCGCGGGCTCGAGCTCGAGCGCGGCGGGGCCGGTGCTCAAGCTGCGGCGGCGGCGGCGCGTACGGTGGAGCTCGGAGACGCACGACAACGAGCACGACGGGAAGAAGAGCTCCAAGAGCTGCTGCGTCTTCCACAAGCCGCGCGCGTGGGACGAAAGCTCGTCGGAGAGCGGCGGGGAGGAGGGAGAGGGGGCGGCGGGCCCGGGGCGCCCCGCGGCCGACCCAGAGGAGGGAAGGGAAGGTGGTGGGGACGACTCTAGTAGCAGTGGTGGGCCGGTGCAGCGCAGGCCGGAACGCAGGGTGCCGTTGGCGGAGGAGATGGATGAAGCGGACGGGTTCTTCGAGTGATGACCCTGTGCAGAGGCAGGGCGTGGCGCGGCGCCAGTTGGCGAGGGCGGATTGGCGGGGGAAATGGAATCAATGGCAGGGTGGCAAATGGCGTGTGACGGGTGGGGATCGGCTCTTCTGCCGAAATTCTGCGAATTCTGCGAAATTCTGCGGCCGGGATTTGCTCCCGCAACTCGCCTCCTCGCTGACTGCCGTTAGCTGACTCCCGATAGACCTCCTCCTCCCAACCGCCTTGTTCTCCATGTCCCCTCGTCTATCTCACTGTGTTGGTTCAAGCATTCGTCTCGCATCAATGACATTGACGTCCTAATCCTTCCCGCACTCACCCCCCTTCCCCTACTCCCCTCCACTATGACAACCCCGAAAGTGCCTTCTCCTGCTTTCCTCGCCTTGCCCGCTTTTCCGTCTCGCCTTCGCTCGCAAACCTCCCGCACCTGCTTGAGACGCCCGAGCCACCCCCTGCGCGTGCCCCCACGATCGGTCGTCCAGGTCGGTTCGGAGCCGTTTCATGCCACCGTTGATCCGTTGGGCGACGCCCGCTTCACGCCTTCGGATGGAGAGACCTTTCACGCGCGTGCCAAGAGCTTGAGTGCCGCGGGCGTTCTGCCGGACCATGTGTCCACCACCTTGTTGCATTGGTATGGTTCCTATCGGAAAGCTGTCGAAAATAACAAGCGCTTCACAGGGGATGCCACCGAGTTCACGGAAAATATGTTTTCTACCTTGCTCGAGCTGGCCCGCCGCGCCATCTGCTCACCCATTGAATTTGGCCCGTACCATGAACGGATACGGCAGCCTTTTGACTACTACAAGTTTGGTTTTGACTTCGCCTCCATGCTGCTAAATCCTGACGACAGTACCGTTCTAGGCCGTGACAGCATCGCGGAGGCTGTCGAGTACGCCCGTCAGGGACACAATATTATCTTTTTGTCCAATCATCAATCGGAGGGCGACCCATATGCAATTGATGCCTTGTTCGCATGGGTTGCTGGGTGTCACCGCACGTTCTGCGAGGAAATCATCTTTATGGCGGGCGATCGCGTCACTAATGATCCTGTCGTGTCTCCATTTTCTGCCGGCCGAAATCTCCTCACGGTTTATTCGAAAAAGCACATCAATGATGTTCCGGAGCTTCGTGAGGAGAAGCTGCTTCACAACCGACGCACCATCGCCACCACTGCAAAGCTTTTTAAACAAGGTGGAAAGGTCCTCTGGTTTGCTCCTTCCGGCGGTCGCGACCGTCGATCTACGGATACTGCCCGAGTCGAGGTATCCAAGTTTGATGAAGGCGCTGTCGATATGATGCGCTTCACCGCCAATAAGTCGGGCGTCCCCTGCCACTTTTATCCAATGTCTCTATGGACGTATGACATGCTTCCACCGCCGACCAGTGTGGGAGGTCCAAACTTCGGCGAGGAGCGCGTCGCTAATCACATTCCCATGCACATGTATGTCGGGAAGGAGATCGACTGGAGTAACGCGGTGGAGGCACAAGACAAAATAGGCCGGCGAGTAGCCCGTTGCAATTACGTGCAGGACATCGTCGTAGATGGATATCGAGCCATTGGGGGGTATGATCGCTAGCCGCCTGCGTGAAGAGCTCGTTATGTTACGTCATGCAATAGCTAGATTCCGCACGCGAACAGCGGCTTTTACTTATGTAAAACACGAAATATGGAATGAAACAGGGCAACGGCCCTTTCATAGATAACAAGTCACAAGTAACTTGGTTGCTGGCAGAGTTCCCGACTTGTGTGCGAGGCTAGTGGAGTCTGTCTTGCTTGCAGAGATGCAAGTCCATAGTCCAACAGCAAGCGGATGGCTAATGTAACTACGTTGGCCTTGTCTTATCACGGGATACTCTTAGCGAATCATTTGTACGGTGGCCGTATATCGATAGAGAGTACACATCATGCATGGGTCGCACCCACGTCCATCTTCCAAGTGATCGAGTACTTCCACGCTTTCTGCTCAACCTCCTTAACTGGAGCCACAGAAAGAAATTAGCACAGCTCCTCGTTTGGTGGCAACCGACTCGTTTGTAGCAAACGACTTGCCAGAGCATGATATGTTCTATGGACCAAGCTTCGCACGCACGCGATCATGAAAGTATTGGTATGTGCAACCTCACATCTTTCTTGCTGGTCACAGCGACCTGACACCAGAGCCACGCTGCGTAGCCCGTTCAGTTATATAGAAAAAGAAGTTATTCGTAACCTCTACGAGAGCTGGATCCCTGGGCGAAGCCGTTCTCGGCGTGCGAAATCCGGTGTATGTTCATTCTTGGCAGCCAGCCACGCTGACTTGTACAGACGTTCTTGGAACGATCGGCGACGCCTATGACGCAACGTGGTTTTCTACTTTTCGCCGCTTTGCGGCTGGATGTGAATCGGGCAATGACTCGAGCACCCCGGGGCCGTTTTTCAGTGCGGCAACTCTGCGATCCTCGAGATCGTACATATCAAGCAGAGCACGGCATATTTCTTCGATGTTATAAAGATCCACGTGAAAGAATTCGTGCCATGCGAGCATTCTTTTTCCATGAACAGGATCCTTTGTGGTGCCATCCGGGAGAGGTTGTCGGTGGAGCTTCGCAGAAAGGAACATTGCAGCGGAGGCGATTTCTTTCGGGTCGTAACTCACATGTAAATAAGTGCGGAAGGAGTCATTAAGGAAATTCCACGCAGCTTGTGTGACCGCCTTCTGCATAGGCCCGTTTCCCAGATACGACTTGGTGAGGGTCCACAGATGTCTATACGGATGGTCGACGTTGAGGTCAAAATTCAAAACGCGCAGCACTTCGCGTTCCTTGTCCAAGATGTTGTTCTTTTCTTCATAATAGCCTGGTGAATTTTCGTGCAGCTCCATGCCGTCTGGGAAGTCCTCAGTGCGCCGTGTTCGGACTTTGACGGTCCAGTAGATAATATCCTTGAGTCGCTTGTGAGTTTCTTGGACCTTGCACGAAAGAAAGAGACAAGCGGCGGCGATGAGGGGTGGAGGATGGACGAGCATGCTCTCGAGCATGTAAAAGCGCTGGAAAAAGGTGATGGCGACGGACACTGTGAGCTGCGGGACCGGGAGTTCACGGCCGCATTCCTGGATGAATCGTGCGGTCTTGGCGACGACCTTGGACTCTACTCGCTCGGGGACGTCCAGCACTCGGGACGGGGTTTCTTTCACCTCCTCCGACGTGAAGAGCCAGGGGTTGTGCTCCGGGGTCTGGACATAGTCGAGATGATAATGCGAGGTCGTCGTGGGCTTGGATCGCCGAGCAGAGTCTTTCGGGGCTTCAGGAAGCGTAGTCATGTTGGCAAGGACTTGAAGGCTTGCAAGCGTAAGGCGGAGAGGCGAGTGGTTGTTTCTGGTTGCAAAAAGCGTTTTCACGGGAAATGGGATGTTTGCTTGCGGTGGTGGTGAAAAGAGACGGGGCCTCGCGTTGTTTGCAGTTCAGTATACGACTTAGGCAGCTTTGCAAGCGAAAACAATTTGGTGGGGCGGTCAGGATAGAAATTGTGTCTTGTAGAAGGGAGGACTGGACGCCATAAGACCGTGATGTGAACAGCAAGCGGGAGGTAGGGGTGCGGCACGTTCTCTTGTACAGACTGCGTCATAAATAAGGCAGTTGCCACACTTGTCCACGACTGATAGAGTGCTGAGCCACAAGTGGGTAGCGCCATGATGGTCTGTAGCTTTGCTTTCTTCAAAAATAAAAAAGAAATACTCTACTGTTATAGTACTGTAGTCGCCGAGCCACACGCAGCTCAACTTGTACACGTACAGTAATTTCCTAGTGTACACGTCTCAGCCAGAGAGGCAGCGTTTTGAAAGTACTGTACGACTCGTTCTGTGAGGCAGTCTCGTTCTTCAAGAAGAGCTCGAAGGCGAATGCTCCGGTAAGGTCAAGGCGTCGTGCCCCAACCGTACGTTTGCTCTTTCGCCATCTTCAAAAGTGCGTGATAGAGTTCGAAGCAGTGGAGACATGACCTTCCCACTTGCTTGGCCTTTGCGAGACGGCACAATCTCCAGAGAACCGCCAGAGTAAAACGTGAGTCCTCCGAGGGCGCCGCCTCTTATTAGACGAAAGAAGGCTCCCGAGTATGCAAGACAAACCTTACAGAGAGAATACTGCAGTTCCGCGACGGATATGGGCACAGAGGACACGTTTCCACGTGTCAATCGTTCTCAACGGAGACACATCATCGACGTGTATGGTCCCGAAACTATTTATTTAGTGCGAGATTCATTACAGGCAAGCTGCGAGTAGGGTTTGGCCCTTTGGTCATTCAGAACACATCGAGAACATACACATTCAGAACCGCATCATTTGCTCACCACCACTTGCTCTCCGGTCTCCTACTCCTCAGTTGTGTGAATCCTTCACTTCGGCCAAGCCCAACCCCAAGACGTTAAAGACTTTCAAGACCCGGGCATCTAGCAGGCAGCAATCAAAGCGATGTCCCCAGCATCCGCCGCCATGGACCTTATCATGGAAAAAGCAAACGAGATATGGTCGATCGCGGAGCAATACATGCCCTCGCCCCTCCCAGTCCCCGGGGCCATCACAAGCGCTGCCGAGTTCCTCAGCGCGAAAGCGACATCGCCTTCGTTCCCGTACACGATCCGCGACGTGAACCTGGGCAGCGTGGTGTTCTGGCAAGCGGGGCTGGTGATTCTGCTGCAGCCAATCATCTGGAACGTGCTGGCGCGACTCGAGCACTATACGCGCATCCTCTCCAAAGCGTTCGGGTCACCCGTGCGCGGGACGTACGCGCTGGGGCTGTGGATCTTTGCGGGCGGCATCTACCGGGACTTGATGTTCGTTGAGGCCATGGACAGGCAGCGGAAAGTGGGGTGGCTGGCGGGCGTGGAGTACCAGGTGGCGGGGCTGGTGGGTATGGCGGTCGGGCTCGTGCTGGTGCTTTCGTCGGCGTATCAACTCGGAGTGGTCGGGACGTATCTCGGGGACTACTTTGGGATTCTTATGGAGAAGAGGGTGACGGGGTTTCCGTTTAATATGTTCTCGGACCCGATGTACGATGGGTCGACGCTGCTTTTTATGGGGAGGGCTATTGTGTACGTATTTTGCAGCGTATCTTGTAACGAATGCGAAGCGGTGATGGGGGTTGCGAGGCGGGAAGACGGTGCTGACGTTTTTTTATGTGGGACATTTTTTTTATGTGGGTGTGATTAGGGCGAGATCGCCAGCCGGAATAGTGCTTTCTGGATGGGTGTACGTAGTGTACAGGTTGGCGTGCATGTTTGAAGGGTAAGTGGCAGAGTTGATAGGCGTTGGTACCGCGGTTGTGATTCAAGCGAGGGATGAAAATTCTAACATGTTGATGAATGATGGGATTTTGTGTGCGATGCAGGCCGTTCACGGCGAAGATATACGCTGAAAGAGAAAGGCAGCAAAGGGAGGAGAAGGAGGAGTGAGGGGGGTCGGTGTGGTGTATGTAATGGGTGATTGTTTTGCATGTGTGCAAAAGAATGCTGCAGGACGGAGAAGAAATGAAGGAGAAGGAGAAGTTTGTTTGTTGGTCGGCTTGTGTACAGTAACATAAGGTGAGATGCAGGACAAGGAAGGGATAGATGATGATGCAAAGCGATGCAAGGTGAAACAGCAGTGCGAGGAGGTGTATAACTCGTGCACACACGCGGTTTACAGGACCTCATTCGTCACAGGGGCTAGAACAGTCCGCGCAACAGCACAGGTATGGTTGCGGGTGGTGGCAGCTCGTAGTATCCGCGCGTCGCGCAGCGGTAGGGCGAACGAGGGGGGGAACGATAGTCGCGAGAGAGGGATGTGGCGCGGCGAAGAAGGAAGGGCACAATGTCCCCCGGGGTCGTAGCCTTGTCTGCCCCCCCCCCGGTGCGCCGACCAATTCTGGTCGGCGCTATTTCAATAAAATTGTAGACCTAAATTATCCGTCGGCAGCGCCGGTCGCCGCCGGCGCTTTAGCCCGCACACGTGGCCTATTACCACGTGGCCCAACTACACACCCCCCGTTGGCATACTTCGGCGCCGTCGACGGCGGGGGGGCGTGCAACTAGGTCTCTCCCGACGCTGCTCCCGTGATCCGCACCGACGTATTCCAACACAAACCCTTATCAATCCCCATCTCCCTTTTCCGCATCGGGTGCACGAACGCCGAGTTATACCGCGTCCCATTTCCTGCCCAGCCGCAACTCCTTGAATCCCTTCCGCAATTACACCTCCAAATCTTCCTCGTGCGCTTTCCCGTCTTGGCGTATTGCAATGCCTCGTGGTGTCTCGTCACGCAGCGCGCCCGTGCAGCAACACCCATCCGGAAGGCAGCTGAATATGAGCCCGAGGGCCACGGTACCGACCGGGAGGGTAGCGACGGGTGCTCAGGCGCAGCGAGGCATCACCACTGTAACATGCAGAGGGAGGAAAGTCTCCTTCGCGAGCTTCACCACCGGACGGTTGGTGTCTACCGTGGACCTTTTCGAGAAGGACACAAGGACTACTGTGGGAGCGCGCGCGTTCTTCGAAGCGCTCCCCATCCCCAGCGACAACGTCGCGGCCCTGTCTGCTTGGGTCGCGGCGAGGCCTACAGCGCGCTTCGGATTGATGCGGCTCCGTCGACTTGGCTTCACCGACGACCTCCGTGCCGCAGACAAGTATTGGAAATCGAGATCGAAGAAGGTGATGGAAACTCATGAAGGCGGTGGCAGGGTAAGGAAATGTGGGGATGTCGGTAAGGAAGGGAAGGCGTATGAGATTCGCCGCGTCGCGTTCAGCTCAGGCCGGGACTCTCGATTCGTTGGAAGAGCGGGCCCCGGGTACTTCGCCTCCGACCTTCTTCGAGGGGGACCGTGTACGTTCTGGCCCATTGCGTTTCACACAATTGAAACGCATCGTCTAGGAGGGGACTCCACCCTGGACGCTGAGCTGGGCAGTGGGATTGAGTCGGACTTGGAAATATTTCCTGGACGGATTGGGCAGCAGGGGTGCTCGGTGGAACTTGTTTACAATCCGGGCCGGCAGGCAGCGTTTCTCGACGCACTCGACGATTGGTGCACGGAGCACCCTGACAGATTTTACACTCTGAGCTGTCCCGGTGATCGTGGTCCGTCAAGGCATGCCGCCTCTCTGCATTCAAGCTTGCCGGTATTGGCAAGGTCCTGTCACGGCCAATGCTTGCGAGCAGCCTTGGCGAACGGCATCCATGCCCTGCAGGGACCCGAAATCGCCCTCAGCATGCTTCAGCGGGGCGTAATGGCTTGTCGGAGCCTGGCAGACGCATCTGCCTGGGTGCAGAACAACATCAAGGTTCTGGGGCTCCGACAAATTAAAGTGGACCGGGGCATGACCGAGGAGGAGTGGTTGCGTTATCAACGGACCGGCATCTACCTCGTCCGGCTTTCTGGAATGAACCGCGATGATGAGGAGGTTGACCACGTTGTTGCATACGACGCAGGCCGTCAGGTTGTCTTCGATTGCGTTGAGCGCTTTGCTCTTCGTGTCAGTTCCCAGATTTTTGACGTGTGCGTCGGGGACGACTCGCAATTCATGGGCATCTCCGAGATGAGGCTCCTCTACGCTCAAGAGGTAGGTGTAGCATATCCCCCTCCCTAAATTATATTTAGATTAGATTTATAACAGTAGAGCCCGAGCTCTACAGTACCTCAGTGCGCGCGCACACGTGTACCCCACGTGTACGGGGGCGCGCGCGCACACACGTGTACAACACGTGCGCTGCCAGCCCCGACGGCTGACAGCACTGCAGTGCAGGCCGACCTGCACTACTGTAATGTTATGATAGGTGACCCTGTACATTAAATATGAGCGGACCGCCGGCGGTGGAGGACGACAAGCACGGACTTGTCAAGGATCCTCCACCTTGGTCCGCCCGCTTACTTTTAGGTACTTCCGTCCGTTTTACCTAGAAGCAGCACCGCGCGCGGGTTGAGGACGCGCGTAGCACGCCCACGAGCCGGCTCCGCCTCCGCCCGTCGGTACTGGAACGTCACCCAGTACCGCTCCGGGGCGTCGAGGCGTAGAACCGCTCGCGCGTGCGCGCGTCCTCCCCGATCCCGCTCTACCACCGCTACCTCGAGCCCGTGCTCGGTACCGTGGGTGGGCCGTGCTTCTGTCTTCCCGCCGATCGGGGTCTTTCCGAACTGTCAGTACTCACCCCCCTCGTCGTTGGGGGTGATTATACTACAGTGGTCTCCCGACCTAGAAGACTCTCACGATCGAACCGAGAAGACTATCGTTTACCTCCGCGTCCGTACGCGTCGAGATGAGTGGCGAATATCCCACCTCGATTCGCTCGGAGCCCGCCGATGTGCGAGAGGCCGCGCTCCGCGTCCGAGTCGGCGACGGCGACGCTGGTCCCCGAGACCGCGAACCGTCGCCCGACTTCTCCGAAGGACGCGCTCGCGCGATGTACGATCGCATCGCGGAGTATATCGAAGATGTCCGAACATCCCTCCGTATCGACGTCTCCGACAGCGTCTACGCCCGCTGTATGGATGAGTTGCGCTCCCTCCGCGAAGGAAGGTTTGAGCGCGTAACTCAGTCCTTGGAGAACCTGCGCGCCCTCGTCGACCAGCTACAGTCCCGTTTGGTACTGGTCGAAGAGGCGCGCATCGATTCCCCCGCCATGGACGTTGCGGGTCAACCCGCGAGTGCGAACTCCGGGGTCCGACGCGACCCGCAACCCTTCCCATCAGCCGAACAGATGGGAGCGTTCGCGCACATGGCGGCGGAGCTCAACTCAACGCGCCGCCGTGCCCGTGAGATGGAACAGACCTCGGCCGAGAGGCCGCCCGGAGCCCCCTCGAGTGGGCCCGGTGCCACTGTTCCTCCGGGCGCATCCGGAGCGCAGGAGTGGCCCCCGACTGGAGCCGTCACCAGTCGGAGGGCGGAGGACATCAAGCCGACGGCGGACGCGAACTTCGCGTCCGAGACTCAGGCCCGGCCGTATGCATCCGGAAGCATGCGGCAGTCCCGACGGGTACCGGACGAACCCGACCGTGGCCGTGGAGGAGTCGCCCGCGGATCAGGGGAACCGATTCTCCCCTTCGATCCTCGCTGGGGCGGCTACCAGCCAGCGGATCTTACCGCGCATCCCGGCCCCGTCGACGTCCGAACGTTGCCCGTCACGCCGTTCGGAACGTTGGGCCCCGCCGAACCCGGGCTCGAGCCCGTCCACACCATGATACAGGAGTTCAGCGCCGTCGCGAACTACCGCATGTATCGGTTGGACAACACCTCGAGGCTCGTTACCTCGGGTGACGCGGGACGGATCGCGAAGTACGTCCAACGCTGCCGTGGGCTCCGTCCCACGATGAAGAGCTTCGACGGTACTGACGCGATTCAGTTGCTCCCGTTCCTGAAGGATATCCGGATAACCTTCAATGCCCAGCACCTGACCGAAGGTGTGGCAATCCGTGTCTTTGCTCACTTCCTCGAGCGCGACGCGGAGCGGTTGTATACGAGTTACACCATGCGCGGCCTCCGCGCCGGCCAGCTCCACGACGACACGAGCTGGCCTGGTCTCGTCAACCAATTTATCAAACGCTACCTAACCGACGACGTGTTGGGGGAAGCGTTTGACGCTGTCGCGTCGGCGCGACAGCTTCCTCACGAAACCGAGAACACGTTCGCAGACCGGCTGGAATCCGCCGCGTTCCGATGCACAGCCGTGTTCTCAGAACAAGCTCTCGCGCACTACTTCGTGCGCGGGCTGTCCACTGCGACCCGGGCCGCAGTGGCAGAGACGATGCAAAGGTTGCCCGGACAACAGAAGACCGAACTCTCAACGATTCGCCGTATCGCAACGGCCGAGGGTACAACCTACCGCGCCCGTCGCGGGTTGCCGCTGCCGGACCCGAAGCCGGCAGCGAAGGGAGTCCGAACTCCAAGGTCGCACGGAACGAGTTCGCCGGCGACCGCCCTCCACATTGGAGAAGATGAGTGGCAGGCCGACCCTGTCCTCATGACGCAAGGCTTCGAACGGGCAGGGGGCCGACCCCCTACGCCAGCTTCCACCGGTTCGACTGGAAGCTTCGCAACGGCGTTCGCACACACGCCGAGGGCCATGGGTGGTCCGAACCACAACATGGCCGAGCTGGATATCTCCCGTCGAGAAGGAGACCGCGGGCTGCCTAACGTGCCTCGACTCACCGATGAGGAGGCACGCCACGCGGCGACTTTCGCGTCGACCGATGGCAGCGCGTACATTTGTTGGCTGTGCCGGACGTACGGCCACGCCATGTACGCGTGCCCGTTCCTGTCGCCTGAACAACGTCAGTTCACGGCGTACAGGAACTACCGCTATCAGATGGAGACGCGCCCCGGAATGCGCAATCTCATCCAGCAGTCTACGCGGGCAGACCGAGGCCCGCGTCGAGGTGACCCGAGCCGATCGGGTGGGGGCGTCCGTTTTGCCCCTCGTGAAGGCGGGTACCGATACCCGGGGACCGATCAAAGGGATCGACGTGACCCTCGTCGGATGGATACGCGATATCCCCGTCGAGATGGGCGAGGCGACCGGGACCGACCCCCGTTGCCCCAAGGGGTACAGAACGCCATCATGTACCTCCAAGACTGGGCTGGTGAGACGCACCCCCAGCTTACGGAAGGAGGCGGAGGGGAGCCCGTTCTCTCCGCCCCTCGAATATTGCAACGGCCGGACGTTGCAATCCAAGGCCACGAAGTATCCGATTACTTCGTAGAAGATGGCCAGTCGGGGTGGGGAAACCGTCCCCATCCGCGCGGCCAGGGGCCCGTCGACGCGCTAGCTAACGATAGCCAAGCGAATAGCACTGACAGCTCGGGTAGTTCGAAAAACCCGTAAAGACGGTTACGTTCGCGCGGTCGCGTGAACCGTCTTGTCAAACCAACCTTGACCCGCCCCTATTTGTCCCCGGCAGGGGAGGGGAATGTTTACCGATATTATTCCCCTCAGCCCCGCACAAGCGCACCGAGACACCCGTAAGCTCGGTGCGAAAGGACGAAGACGCTGAGGCAACCGTGAGCCCGGCGCACATGAAGGAAGGCACTGTGGCAACCGTGAGCCAAGTGCCTAACAAGAAGCGCATCGAACGCGCCAGCGGCCCGACCCAGGGGGACCCGGGGCCGCCAGAAGAATTCAAGCCGCGTACGAACGCGACTTGTCGCCGGGACGCGGCCGACCGAAGGGCGCCCCGCGACCAAGGCCGAAGGACGCGGAAGAGAAGTCGGAATCGGCGCCGGCGGCCCAGGCGGAACGATCTCGCCGAGCCGGGCACGCCGAAGGTGGTCGACGGCGTCATTTGCCTTATGACGTCGAAGATTTACAACGTCCTCGGCTCGATAGCTACGGAGGGAATGCCTTCAAGCCCCGCACGATCGCCGTTGATACGTGCTCAGGGTACAATCTGGTGAGGAAGGCGGACCTTCCTCCCGATTGGTCGCGGTACGTTATCCGCGACGCGCCACTGCCCCGATTGGCAGGCGCGAATAGCAACCCGCTTAAGCTCTCGGCCGTCGTACGCCTGGCCGTGCGGTTGAGGAACACGACGTTCCGAATTCCGTTCGTCGTGGCGGACCAGCTCGCCGTGCCGGTCCTCCTTGGTACGGCCTTCATCGATACACACGTACGAAGTATCGACATCGAAGCTCAACGGTTGGAGCTCCGCCAAGGTGGCTCCGTTGCCATCGTCGACGGGAAGGGCGGGCCGACTCCCCCAACCAGGCGGCACGGACGTCAGACAAGCCGGGCTGACGCACGCGACGAAGCCCCGCAGGCGATCCGAATCGCCCGCTGGGTTACCATTCCCGCGAGGTCGCAGGCCCGTGTGCGCGTCACCACGGCGGGGAGGGGCCTCGTGTTTATGGAGCCGAAGCCATCACTTCAACACCGACATGGAGTGAGGCTGACGAACGGCGTCGCCGAGGTCCTGCCGAACCAGACCTTCGACGTCATCGTCGCGAACTTTTCGCGACGGGAAAGGCGGCTTCCGAAACACACCGTTGTGGGATACGCTAAACGCAACCCCCTCGCAATCCTGACGCCTGAACGCCGCGTCGCCGAGGGGATCGCGCACGCGCTACACCTCACCGACTTGACCGATCAAGTCGGAACGGCAGGAGCTGGTCGACCAGGCTCCGCCCAGGGGGCAACCGTTGAGGAGAGAGGAGCCAGTACGGACGGCCGACTGGTGAAGTGCCCGCCGCCGGAAGGGGGCACTGCGCCCGCCTCTAAAAAGGATCCCGAAAATCCGCCCGAGGATTGGGAAAGAGAAATCGACTTGTCATACGTCGATAGTGACAAGTTCCGGGGCCACGTGCTCGAGATGCTCCGTAAGCACTCGAGTCTGTGGAGCGGGGCGCTCGGAACGATCCGAGCGACCGAACACCGCATTCCCCTCGAACCAGGTACGAAGCCGATACGTTCAATGCCCTACCGAAAGGGGCCGGCTATGCGTGAGATGGTCGCCAAGGAAGTCGACAAAATGTTGAACGCAGGGGTAATCGAACCCGCGAGCACCGAGTGGGCGTCTCCCGTGGTGCTCGTACCGAAGAAAGACGGCTCTCTTCGGTTCTGCGTGGACTACCGGCGTCTCAACGCGAAGACTGCAGCGGATTCGTATCCGCTGCCACGGATGGACGACTGCATCGATTCGCTCGGAGATGCAGCCGTCTTCACGACGTTGGACTGCAATTCCGGTTATTGGCAGATCCCCGTCGCTCCGGAAGACCGGGACAAGACCACGTTCACTACGCATATGGGAACGTTTCGCCATTTGCGTATGCCGTTCGGGCTAAAAGGGGCACCGGCCACCTTCCAACGTGCCCTCGACATCATCCTATCTGGCGTCCGATGGCAGATATGCCTCGTCTACCTGGATGATGTCATCGTGTTCTCCCGTACGCACGGAGAACACGCGAAGCATCTCGACACTGTCTTGAGCTTGTTGAGGAGCGCCGGAATCTCCCTCAAGCTCAAGAAGTGTAGCTTCTTCCAACCGAAGGTGCATTACTTGGGGCACGTCATTTCCCCAGGTAAGCTGAGCGTCGCCGAAGCGGCGGCGGACGCCTTCAAGACGTTCACGTTTCCGAGGACGTTGACGCAGGTGCGCTCGTACCTCGGAGCGTGCAACGTCTACCGCCGCTTCGTGAAGGGGTTCGCAAAGATTGCGCGCCCATTAACGGACATGACGCGCAAGGACGCGGACCCCAACTTCGACGACCCGACCGAGCTGCAACTTCAAGCGTTCGAAGCGTTGAAGGAGCGGATGATTTCCCCGCCGATCCTAGCATTGCCGCGGTACGGTCGGCCGTACATGATCGACACTGATGCTAGTGCCTATCAACTGGGCTGTACGTTGCTCCAGGAACACGAAGGCGCCAACGACTGGCGCCCCGTGGGGTATTGGTCGTACTCACTGTCCGATAGTGAGCGCAACTACAGCGCTACGGAACGCGAGTGCTTTGCCGTAGTGTGGGCCGTACGCACACTACGGCCGTACATCGAAGGTACCAAGTTCACCGTCCGGACGGACCATGATGCCCTCCGATGGCTTATGTCCCTCACGGAGAGCTCCGGAAGGCTTACCCGGTGGCGACTGCGGTTGGCGGAATACGACTTCACCATCCAGTACTGCCCCGGGCGCGTGCACCAGGTGCCCGATGCCCTGTCACGCCTCGTGTCGCCAAGAGTCACCGACGACCCTCGCCCAGTCGTCGAGGTGGATGACGACATTTCCACCTTCGATGCCGGTACGACCGTCCGTGCCATGTCGGACGAGCTAGCGGACCACGTCTGTACCGCGAGCTGCGATCACAAGGCCGTCCATGTCTTCGTGACAACAAGGAACCAAGCCGGATCGCGAAGAGGGTCGCGCGTCCGTACGCGCGACGAGCCGAGGGGCGACGACGAGGCCCCCGCTCTTGAAGGACCCACCTCGTTCTGGGAGGAGAACGACGAATTCGACGCTGTCGACATCGAGCGCGCCGAACAACCCGAAGTTGGCGCGCCCGCCTCCACGGTCGCCCCTCCGCAGGACGACCTTCCGGCCCCTCTTACGTTAGAGGAGATAGCCGAAGAGCAACGCGTGGATGACTTCTGCCAGACCGTACTGGCACGACAGTCAGAGTCCCGGGACTCCGCGTTCTTCGAGGACCACCACGGGGTGCTCAAACGGAGACACCCCTTTGACCCTGACATCGTGCAGGTCGTGGTGCCACGGACGCTACGGGCTCGGCTTCTCCAGCTCTGCCACACACCAACCATCGCGGGGCACCCGGGCCAGAACCGTATGTACTTCGCGCTCCGTCGCGAGTACTACTGGCCCCATCTCGCTGCAGATGTCGCAGCTACGGTGCGAGGGTGCCGAACATGCGCGATGAACCGTGTTAAGTTGCGGAAACACCTCAACCGTTTGAAGTTGTTTCCGGCAACACGGCCGCTTAAGAGCCTCGCCATCGACATCTTGGGACCGCTACCCAAGACGAAGGCCGGGAAACGGTTCCTTCTCGTAATTACGGATCGTTTCACCAAGCTGACTCAAGTTGTGGCACTGCGGACCGTAACCGCGTACACGGTAGCCGTCGCGTTCTGCGACGCGTGGGTATTTAAATACGGCGTCCCACGCTCGCTACTGTCGGATAACGGACCGCAGTTTAACGCGAAGTTCTTCCACAGCACGTGCCGTGTCCTGGGGGTGACGAACTTGTACACTTCGGCGTACCACCCCCAGACGAACGGGCAGGTCGAGCGATACAACCGGACCATCGCTTCGATGTTACGCAGTTACGTCGGCGAACATCAGGACGACTGGGACGTGTACGTGGGGCCGCTCACGTACGCGTACAACTCCCACGTACATCGTACGACGAGTACCACGCCCTTCGAGCTCGTCCTCAGCCGACCCCCGCCGGAGTTCTCTCTACGTAGAGCCGACGGTGACGCGCCCCCGTCCGACAGGGGCAGCGCGCGCGCTGAGTTCCTCAAGACGTTGGACGACACGATCCAGAAGGCGTACGGGAGCCTGCGCCGGACGCAGGCTCGGTACAAGCGCGACTTCGATAAGCGCGTCAGACGGTTCAACGCACGTATCAAGCCAGGTAATTACGTCTACCTGAACCCCACCGATGGGGCAAAGACGTCTAACAAGCTCGCGTCGCGCGCCGTTGGGCCATACCGCGTACTCGCCAACGACCGGCGAACCATCACGATCGATCGTGATGGTGTCACCGAGCGCGTCTCCGCAGACCGCTGCGTGTACGCGCCACCACCGACGGGCGCGCCACGGGCGAGTACGACAGCCCCAAGCGACCTTGCCGACAAGGTCACCGAGGGCACGCAGTATGCCGTGGAACGATTACTCCGGCATCGAGCCATGGAGGACGGAACAATCGAGTTCCTCATCAAGTGGGCGGATTACGACACGCCCACATGGACCGCCCGGACTCACGTTCCGGAGGAGTTGGTGTCTCGTTACGCCCAACGCCTCCGGAGACGCACCGGCAGGAACCTCATGTCTGACGTGAACGCGGACGTTCACGCTTGAGAGGGGGGCCCTCAACCGCTTCGTTACGGTTGACGTGAGAACCGCACAGAAGTCAAGCCGTATTTGACTCCCAAAACCCAAGAACGCACGACGTAAAGGCGAGGCAGTACGGACTGCTAGCAAGGATCTCGACCCCGCAGTGACCGACGATACGAGGACGCAGAGCTCGAAGGGGAGTCGAATACCCCTTCCGGAGCTGAAAGGTCGGACACCCCCCCCCGAACAGGGTCACCGGACGTTCCGTTAAGTCCGATCATCGCGGCGAGGGGAGGTCCAACGACTGAGGCAACCCCAACGGAATCACGGGACCCCTTGGAATAATAGTGGAGAGGAGCTGAAACGCGGGGCGTAGAGACCGAGAGTCACTGTGGCTCGTGAGGATGGGGGTCCCAGATGAGACAACGAGCAGCTCCGCCAACGGCTAATACGCGAAAATTGGGGCAAGGAGAAAACTACACTGTCATACCCCCGACCCGGTCTCGACAGCACTACCGGCGGATGAGGTGTGAAAAAATGAGAAGAAATGGGGACACTTGTCGTACAGTGCCGCAACCCCGCGCAGCGCCCCGCTCGCTCGGTGTTAATCCGCCACCCCGGGAATGGAAAAATTAACGGAAAATTAATCGAAAAAAGGGCAACTCACGTGAGCGAACGTACGCACGTCGGCATACGAGACACGCAATGCCCCGCGGGATACTGTACGAATCACCACCGCCGCCTGTTGCGCCTAATGAAGTGACGACTTCATAGTGGTAGAACGCTGTGCCACACCTCGACTCGGCTCGTTGCGCACCGACACCGCGCACAACCCCTGGGCCGACCGCAATACCGCTCAGGAAGCCTGTTGGACACCGGCCTTCTTTCCCCGCTCCGCGCGTGTTGCGCGTCCGCGCCCTCGCCCTCGAAGGGCGAGGGGCGCCAAGAAGGAGACGCGTGTTGCGCGTCCGCGCCCTCGCCCTCGAAGGGCGAGGGGCGCCAAGAAGGAGACGCGTGTTGCGCGTCCGCGCCCTCGCCCCCGAAGGGCGAGGGGCGCGAGGCATAAGACGGAAACCCCAACGCTGCGCCCTCGCCACCAAATGGCAAGGGGCTCCCGATCGTTCTTCGCCCCTTTCTCCTCCGCGTCTGGGAGAGAAAGAGCGGGGCACCAAGGAACAAGGAAGACGAGGAGCCAAATGCGTTGAGCACTGTTTCGAAAAACGAGCCGCGGTGAGCCCGCTGCGCGGGCGGAAAAGAAATGGCTCGCCGGAAGCTATACGCGGGCAGAAGAAAAGGAGGGCAACAGGCCTCTGGAGTCCCGAGACAGGGAGGGGGATGAGCGAGTCCGTCCCTCGCCAGGGCAAGTCAGGTAGGAACCCCTGAGGAACAGCACCGTGCGCATACCGCTGTCGTACAGGGCGCTTGCACGCCGTGTGCAAGAGGAGGAGTCCAGCTCGCCAGTCTACGACCACAGACACGCACCGCGCTCCCCAACCCCGCGCCGCCTCGCGCTCTACGTCTCCATGCCCCTGTCGGCCGGCCCCGACGACCACGGTGAGCAACCAGTATAACGCTTCGCGGCCCGCGCAGTGCTGTCAGGGCGCGCGCGACGAGACGGCCAAGTAGGCCGTGCGCCGTGACGGCGGCCTCGGCTTCACGACCCACCTCCCCGTCATGCCCATCACGGGCAGGACCTGGAGAGCCCTCAAACAACCTGTCGACCCCAGCTTGGCCACGGAGGATACCAACGCGCGAAGGGTAATGGGAAGAAGAGGACCGACGCAAAGAACACGTAACCAGGAAAGCAATTTTACTGTGACCCGGCGACGAGTCATCCCCCTTCCCCCTTTTTTTTTTATTGTCTGGTTGACGGAGGGGTGAAGGGTCCCGCGCGGTCAGCGACCAGACCGCGCGGTCAGCCGCTCGCGTCGTTTGAGGGCACGCGGGCCCCTGACCCACGGTTGTTCGGAGGACAGTACCCCGGGTGCCGGGGCAATTCGGCGTCCATGTCCGCCAAGGAGGGCATTGTGACACGAGTCATACTCTCACCGCTCGCCCAGTTTCGGGACGGGCGAGGGTCAGACCCGTACGCGGCGTACGGGTCACGGATGGTAGAGGTAGCAGGGCCGTGAGGAACGCCACCAGCTGGCAGGGGCGCCGACTGAGCCAAACGCAAGCGGTCGCGCTCGCACCGGTAGCGTTCGCGATCGTACACCGCCCGCTCGTAGGCCGCGGCTTGGCGCTCGGACGCCTCGCGCACGGACCCTAGCTCCCGGTTCACCCGCTGCAGTTCCGCAGAGCGCGTTGCCAGGTCGTCACGTAGACCGCGCGCTTCATCACTCCGAGTGAGGAACCATTCAGCCAGAGTATCCACCAACCCGCCTACGGTCCAAGTTCGCCGGCTGGCAACGCCTAACGCTAGCACTACCTTGGGGGCGACCATCAGCTCTTCGTGGGGGAGCACCAGCTCACGTATGCGGCGCCCCCGGGGCGCGCCCTGCCTCACCGCGTCGAGTGGTGGGACGGGGAGGACAGCGTCCGAAGGGACAGGATTACCTGCGGGGTCGTGATCGGCACCCCGCGTCGGTCGAGAGGGGTACAGGGCGACACCAACGTTGTCTCCGCCCACGGCGTCGAGGTCCCGGTAGCGCTTCCGACGCCCACGCCGGTGTTCGGAACCAACCCCTCCCCTCCTTTCCCCGTTACTGACGGCCGGGGGCACGGGACGGGGACGCGCGGCGAAGGCGTACATGGTTGGTTCGTACGTCAGGAAGGAGCTACGGGCGCCTGTGGTATAGTCCATCCACGAACGGTGGTTCAGAGGACTGACCTCTCCGACCCGGCCCATGAGGCTAATGGCATGGCTGAACGTCCACGGGACGTGAGCAGAGCCGACGTCGGATGGATGCAGTGCGACGTCGGGAAGGCCCGACGCGACGCGCCCCACGAACGTGACCGTGGGGACGGGCTGCACGAACGCACGCTTGTTCATACACACCTCCGACATGAAAGCGCAGCACACGGACCACGCCCACTCGCGCTCATAGTTGTACGCGAGCCGCGGGTGGGCTGGGTGCTGTGGATCGGCGCACGCGATGCCAAAATGTTTCAGAATGGGAGGCAGCAATGGGTGTACCCCCAACGACGGAAAGCTCTCCTGCACGACCAAGGGGAGAGCGGGAAAATCACCAACCGACAACCCGGACGCGAAGGCGGCAGATGGGACGACACGACCGTCCGCCTCGTTCTCTCCCCTGTAGGCGGACCAGTCGTGGTGAGCGAAACCCACGGCGTATAGCCGCATCAAGGAACACGAGGACTTCTGTAGAGCCACGAGGGGCTTGGTGAAGGCGTAGGGGCGGGGCGAGACGTACAGTCCCACCACCTCTGACAGCACGAAGCGTCGGGGGTCTACCTGCACCGACCCGGCCAGGAGCGCCCCCATACGATCAACGTAGATGACCTCCGCCACGCTGTACGCGAATGTACGGTCGCCCGGTAGCTCGTCCGGGAGCTGGTAGCCGACCCCGCCGCCTTCGGCCATTAAGCGGTAAAGGGCCGAAGATGCTTCTTCCAGGCCGCCCGTCTCGTACACCTTAAACACGCGAGCGAGATCGGGTCGAAGCCACCCGCACGAGATCACCTCCGCCACGGTGATCCCGGAACGGCCCCGGCGTGACCAAGGGTACTGCAGCTCGTCGACAGAGAGCAGTGGGACATCGGAAGACGGAACCCCGAACCACTTCGTGGCTGAGGCCACCTCCCCCTCCCGACCGGAGGAAGAGGGGTGAGGTACGGAGGTACGACGGCCGAAGGATGCACCGTCGGGAACACGAGCCGCCCCCACCGCCGCGGGGGCGGCAGAGCCGCGCGCGACGCCCGGATGCGCAACGGGAAGGACGACGGCCGCTGGGGTCGGTTGGGCAGCCGGACGGAACGCGATGACCGGTTTGGGTGGCCCCACGGGAGGAGCCACCAGCTCCACGGAGACGGTCGTGGAGCGGGAACGGGACTTCTGGAAAGCCGGAGGAGCCGGCGGGGTCGGACGGCTCAGAGCGATGTTCTCCCCTTGCGATCCAGGGGACGCGCTCGATGACCCGACCCCGCGCGGCAAAGGAATCGCGACGACGGACGCTCCCGCCGCCACGGGTTCGCCACCGCCAGCGGGCGGCGGCGGAGGAGGAAGAGACGTCGAGTCGGCCATAATAGGACGGCCGATAGCACGGAGCAGAGATGATCGGTCGGGACTGTCGGGGACGGACTGGGACAGCGCAAAGTGGAACCGGAGTTTGTCTACCGTCGGCGGTGCTGGTGAGGGTTCAGGGAGCGAAGGACGAGAGCTCTACAAGCCACCTCAGGAAACGGCGGAACACGCGCCCGACGTGCGCCAACCGTCATTCTGCAGCATACCCTACAACGTACGCACAGTGCGCTCGCCCGGTGTAAGAACCGCCACGTATGCCGCCCCGCCGACGAGGGTCGAGTGCGAAACGCCACCACGCCGGCACGTGGCCCGCATGGTACCCCGAGCCGTGCTCCATCCCAAGAGGCCCGCCGCAAACCGACCCCCTCCTACTTCGAGCACGCGCGCCGCCGTCGACGGCAGGGATCGCGTGCCGCCTCCGCAGCAATGGCGTGCCTCCACGAAGGGGGGAAGAATGAGACCTCGCACCGCAAGCGGAAAATCACGGCTCCCGAGACCGACGCGCGGCGCGAACGCGGGGAAGGAGCGACGAAAAGAAGGTGTCGAAACCCGGCGTACGCGAGCAACCCCGGGCAGCGACAAGGAAAGCGTGCACGACGGACAAGAAGGACCTCGGGCAATCACGTCGTACCCTCTAGGCCCACCCCATCGGATGGGGTGGGACGATCAGAGAATAGCCAACAATAACACGCGCATAGCCCGCCACCGCCGCCTCGACCGCCCTCGCAGCACGGTGTGCTCTCGCGCCGCCCCTCTCTGCGTGCGCGCGGGCGCGCAACGCAGCTACCGCCGCTGTTGTTGCCTCACGCAGGCGCGCACACGCGCATCGCCAGCTAATGCCACATGACTGCTGCTTCCCCCATGCAGGCGTGCTCACGCGGAGCGACCGCCGTCCATGTACGCCGCGCGCCCGTCTAGTCTAGGGGGCACATGGACGAGAAGCTGATGCGAGGGATCGCCAATCCGCGGAGGAGAGCATTTTACTACGGGGAGGGTACAATACCTGAGCACCTGAGGGGCTTTTCTCCTTGGAATATAACGCTCCCATTGGGGATCACGCCAATCGCGCTATTGACGAGGACATCGGACCCCCGCTACATCTGGCGGACAAGGTCGCCTCTACGACTGATACCCAGGAAACCCCTGCCCTCACGGAATTCGGTTTAGAATAGCAGTGCGATGCACTGATGATTCGCGCAGAGAAGTTTCGGGCCAGTAGGGAGAAAGTAGAGATGCTATGCCGCGCGAACAGGGGTCCAACTACCGAGGTCTGGGCACCAGACGAAAACGGTTCGCCAACCTCCTTCCGCGATTAGTGTCAGGGTCATCGAGCCGCACGGCACCTGGAGTTGGCCCTGGAGTACGAGATGGGGGTTGAGGGGAGACAGAAGAGAAAGGGGGATGCTCCCGCCTTGAGGAGCCAATTGGTGAAGAAAAGAAGGAAACCGGTCGATCACCACCGACACGTAGGAGGAATACAGAAGAGAAATTTAAGCGTCGCCATCAACGTGTACCATGACCTCTACACGGGCGATTTTTCGGGGCTGAAGAGAGACACTGTGGGGAAAAGGGGGTGAGACGGCGCGTATGACGGATTGGGAAGGGGAAGGACGGACAAAGGGAACGGAGGAGTGACGACGACGCCACTGGGACAAAAGCAGAAAGACGGAGAGGAGAGGTTTCTCGATACGGCTGAGATGTGTGAGGTCGATGGAGCGGATGTGCCTCCAATACAGGACTGGGAGGCCCGCACAGAGGCGTTGCTATGGTCAAGAAAAGAAACATCGGATGAGGGTGACCTACCGCCCGGAACGCCCTCGACGGATGCATCGAGATGCCCGCGTGAGAATGAAGGCCGCAGAGTCTGAGGTCGCCGAGATTCGGCGTTTGGAGGTCGTCAACGAAAGAAGCGCGTGGGCGAGGACAGAAAGGAAACGGAAAGGAGGCACGCGATACCGGAGACCGGTGTTACGGAGGGACGAAGGAGCCTACGTCCCTGGAAGGGGGGGCACAATACGGTCGGCTCTACAAGCACATGTGGACGCGGACGTCCACACTTGAGGGGGGGGCCATGTGGCATATCCCCCTCCCGGAATTAGATTTAGATTAGATTTGCAGCTGTAGAGCCCGAGCTCTACAGTACCTCAGCCCGCGCGCACACGTGTACCCCACGTGTACGGGCGCGCGCGCACACGTGTAGTGTCAGTCCCGACGGCTGACAGTATTACAGTGCAGACCGACCTGCACTACGGTAGCACACTACAGTACATCGGTACTGTAGTGTCATGATAGATAATTGTGTACATTAAATATGAGCGGACCGCCGGCGGTGGAGGGGGGACAAGCAAGGACTTGTCAAGGATCCTCCACCTTGGTCCGCCCGCTTACTTTTAGGTACTTCCGTCCGTTTTACCTAGGAGTCGCACCGCGCGCGGGTTGAGGACGCGCGTAGCACGCCCACGAGCCGGCTCCGCCTCCGCCCGTCGGTACTGGATCGTCACCCAGTACCGCTCCGGGGCGTCGAGGCGTAGAACCGCTCGCGCGTGCGCGCGTCCTCCCCGATCCCGCTCTACCACCGCTACCTCGAGCCCGTGCTCGGTACCGTGGGTGGGCCGTGCTTCTGTCTTCCCGCCGATCGGGGTCTTTCCGAACTGTCAGTACTCACCCCCCTCGTCGTTGGGGGTGATTATACTACACGGACCCGGCGGAGAGGTCGTCTCCTCGAAGCGGGGATGGCGAAGGGGCACAAGGTCTAGGACGAACTCCGCGCGCGTTGCCCTCGCCCCCGCAGGGGGAGGGACGCGAAGAAATGCGATCGTCGCGCGCCCGGCGCCCTCGCCCCCGCATGGAAAGGAGCACCGGGCGGATAAGACCAATACAGCGCCCTGAGACCTCGCCCCCGGCACGGCGAGGGGGCGGACTGAAGGAGACGAACGTCGCACGTTTCTGGCCCTCGCCCCGGTAGCGAGGGTCGCGCAAAGGATAAGAGAACAGTCCGAGTCCTCACCACCGCAAGGCGAGGGGGCGGACTGAAGGAGACGAACGCCGCGCGCTTCTGGCCCTCGCCCCGAATGGGAGGGTGCGCAAAAGATAAGAGAAGCGTCTGCTCCCTCGCCCCGAATGGCGAGGGACGTCCAAAAGAAAAGCGAACAGCTGCTCGCTCGCGCCCTCGCCCGTAGTGGCGAGGGACGCGAAGAAAGACAAGGCTGTGCGCCCGCCTCCGCTGTATAACCTCCTCACCACGGCCCCCGCCAACCAAAGGCGAAGGGGACGTCGAGTAAAAGGGCGCTAGCTACGCGCAGCGAACCGTCGCTCGTTTGCCGTTGGTCGGTAAGGGGAACTAGCGGCGGGTTGCGGGTGGGGACCAAAACGGAAGGAGTTGGTACCACGAAAACGACTTTGCAGGAAGGCGATTTTTATTGTGGAAAGGCGCCAGGGCTCCCTCTGCTCGCCGACAAGGGGAGGAGGAAACCCCGCGCGGTTGACCTACACGCTGACAAGGTCAGAGGCTCGGGGCATTCGGGGGCAAGCGAGCCCCCGAATCGTAACTGGCTTGAGGATAGTACCCCGGGTGCCGGGGTAAGCCGGTTGTCATGTCCGCCAGGGTAGGCATGGCGACCCGTGTGGTATCCTCACCGCTCGCCCCGTCCCGAGACGGGCGAGGGTCGGGCTCGTACCCCGCATACGGGTCGCGGATGGTTACAGGAGCCGAGGGGTGGGGAACGTTGCTCGCAGGCGGCGGTACCGACTGCGACGACCGCAGTTGGTCGCGCTCGCGTCGATAGCGTTCGCGATCGAACACCGCCCGTTCGTAGGCCGCGGCTTGGCGCTCGGATGCGTCGCGCATGGACCCTAGCTCACGGCTGACTCGCTGCAGTTCCGCGGAGCGTGTCGCTAGGTCGTCACGTAGATCGCGCGCTTCATCGCTCCGAGTGAGGAACCAGTCAGCCAGGGTATCGACCAACCCGCCTACGGTCCAACCGCGCCGGCTGGCCACGCCTAACGCCCGTACTACCTTGGCGGACGCCGCCAGCTCTCCGTAGGGGAGTACCAGTTCGCGTACGCGACGCCCTCGGGGCGTTTCCTGCCCCACCGCATCGAGCGGTGGGATGGGGGGGACAGTCGCTGCGGAGACAGGGTCCCCTACAGGACCACGGCCGACGACCGACGTCGGCCGAAAGGGGTTCACAGCGGTGCCAACGGAGTCCACGGCCACGGCGTCGAGGTCCCTGTAACGTTTACGGCGCCCGCGCCGATGCTCAGACCCGACCCCTCCCCTCGGCTGCGCGTTTCCGGAGACCGACGGCACGAGGGGAGAGCGCGCCACGAAGGCGTCCGCCGTGGGATCGTACGTGAGATAGGAGCTGCGAGCTCCGGTCGTATAGTCCATCCACGAACGGTGGATCCGAGGGGTGACTTCGCTGGCGCGATCCATGAGGCTAATGGCATGGCCGAATGTCCAAGGGGCGTGACTGGACCCGTGTTCGGACGGATGCAATGCGACGTCGGGAAGGCCCGACGCGACGCGCCTCACAAACGCAACCGTGGGGCCGGGCTGAACGAACGCCCGCTTGTTCATGTAAACCTCCGACATGAAGGCGCAGCATACGGACCACGCCCACTCGCGCTCATAGTTGTAAGCGAGCCGCGAGTGGGCTGGATGCTGTAGGTCGGCGCACGCGATGCGAAAATACTTCAGGATGGGAGGCAGAAGGGGGTGTACCCCTAGTGAAGGAAAGCTCTCCCGCACGCTCACGGGGAGAGCTGGAAAATCCCCGACTGTCAAGCCGGACGCAAAGGCAGCGGATGGGACGACCCGACCGTCCGCCTCGTCGTCTCTCCTGTAGGCGGACCAATCGTGGTGAGCGAAACCCACGGCATATAGCCGCATCAAGGAACACGAGGACTTCTGTAGAGCCACGAGGGGCTTGGTGAAGGCGTAGGGGCGGGGTGAGACGTACAACCCCGCCAACTCCGACAGCACGAAGCGTCGGGGGTCTAGCCGCACCGACCCGGACAGGAACGCCCCCATACGATCAAGGTAGAGGACCTCCGCAACACTGTACACGAATGTACGATCGCCCGGCAGCTCGTCCGGGAGCTGGTAGCCGACCCCACCGCCTTCGGCCATTAACCGACGAAGGGCCGAAAACGCTTCTTCGAGGCCGCCCGCCTCGTATACCTTGAACACGCGGGCGAGATCGGACCGAAGCCACCCGCACGAGATCACCTCCGCTACGGTCACCCCCGAACGGCCCCTGCGCAACCAGGGGTACGGCAGCTCGTTGACAGAGAGCAGTGGGGCATCGGAAGACGAAACCCCGAACCACCGCGTGGCAGAGGCCACCTCCCCCTCCCGACCGGAAGAGGAGGGGGGAGGTACAGGAGGACGACGGCCAAAGGACGCACCATCAGGAGCGGCGTGGTCGCGCGCGACGTCCAAATGCGCAACGGGAAGGACGTCGTCCGCTGGGGCCGAAAGGGCAGCCGGACGGAACGCGATAACCGGTTTGGGTGGCCCCACGGGAGGGGCCACCAGCTCCACGGAGACGGTCGTGGAGCGGGAACGGTATTGAAAATGTGCGACCACATGCTGTTATCTGAAAAGGTCAAAATCGAGTGACACGTGTACATGACTGCACGGTCCGGGCGCTGTTACCCATATCACGACATGACACGTGTAAAATCCCAGATTTTGGGGTTCCGGGGACGAAAGTGGCCTCTCGGAGGGTCATGCATATTTGCATAGTTTTGCCAAGTGGAACCTTGGCCCGTAGCACTATAGACTACACAGGAAATACTGCAATTCTATTGGCCCTCAGGTCTAATGCTGCAAATCTATTGGTCGAGCGTTGTCCACGTGTGCGTCATTGGCCTTGTGATGTACTTTAAATGGCCTGTATATGCCATAATTACGTTGTTTTGGGGGTTTCAAGTGGTTTGCCATGGTTGTAATGGGTAATTGCATGGGGCCCCCGGGCGGGACACATGTATGCCGTGTACACATGTACACGTCGCCAGGTGGATTCGTGTACGTACACATGTACACGCATCCAGGTGTATGCACATGAGGGTTTACAGTTTTACAGTGTCAGACTGTTTGCGATCCTGCGCGTGTCCGAGTACAGTACATGTGAATCAAAAGTACAACAAGTACTTGTCGCGAGAGGAATACAGTTGTGCGATTATTCTATGTACGCGTCACGCTGTATGCGAGTCTTGCGTGAGCACGCGCCGTTGCACTGTGCTCTCGTCATGGTGCGCCGTTGGATGCAAGTTCATGACAGTACTCGTGTGATTTACATGTATTCTCATGTGAGTTGTGTAGAAAGTCTGGATGCACATTGTTATAACTTGCCATAATTATCTGACAGTGCTTGGCGAAATTAGTAAGGTGAGAAACAAGGATACGTATGGCGATTGTGATATGAAAGACGTTTGCGTTGTTGGAAATAGACAAGTGCCAAGTTGTTCGTTGCACAACAATGAAGTCTGGCATGACTGGATGCAGATTAGTAAGGTGTGAAACAGTTGCATGCATAGGGCCATGGTTTACAGTCATTTGGAATGTGTAGAAATAGTTGTGAGCTAATAGTTACGAATCGATTCGTAAGGTGGAAATCGAACAGTATGGTCGGGCCACAAGAGGACCGCGCTTGGTCGCGCATAGTAGAGTATGGTTTACTGGGAGTCGGAGTAGAGCGATAGTGTAGCACTCGAAGTGTATAAGTATCGCAGGAAAACGGCTTCAAAGTAAACCTCGGTACCGACTCCTTCACTCACACACATCAACCTGCCTTCCTTCTTTCCCTTGCCCCTCGGAACCTACCATTAGGTTATGGGCCCAGTCCCTCGCTGTCGTTTCACTGCATGAGTCTGTCGTTCTCGTTCCGTTGTTTCTGCCGTCGTTGTCGCTGTCGTTTTCGCTGCCGTTTCTCGTCGTTCTTTCCGCTGGTCTTCTCGCTGTCGTTGTTGCTCTCGTTCTTGCCGTCGTTCTTGGTTTTGGTTTTCGCTGCTGCTGTCGTTCTTGCACTCTTGTGTGAATTGGTTTTGGTCATCGCCCCCGCTGTCTTCGTTGTCTTCGTTCTTGGTTTGGCCTTTGTTCTTGCTGTGGTTCTTGCTGCTGTCTCTGTCTTTGGTCTTCGTCTTCGTTTCCGCTCCCGCTACCGCCGTCGTCGTCAATCTCGCATTTGGTTTTTCTTCGTTCTCTCATGCAAAGTAAGTTTTGAGTTTCTTTCCATTTCCTACACATCTAAGTGATTGTCTTTGCACGTTTTGGTGGTTCTTAAGAGCAATAATTCCAAAATCTGTTACTGACGATTATCTTCATATTCCTTATTGTGAATACCTGTTTTTACGGGGTTGTGTTAGATCTGGAATTAGTACCGGTGCGCTCTGCGCCTGGGAAGCTGGTCACCGGTCGAACGGTTCGGACATCGGAGGTCGTATCCGTTGAGGTGCTTGAGCCTGAGGATCAACCTTCACCTCGGCTCGCGCTTCCGAGTCCCTCCTCGAATAGCGCACCTTATAGGATTCCTCGTATTCCGCGCTCTGTTCCCGCAACAATAAAGAGAACTACGCATCGACTTTCTGCTCGGAAAGCGGCTGTTCTCGCGGATAAAGAGTTTAAGCGGGAGCGCAAGAGGAATCGTAAGGTGTGCTCGCGGTATAAGCGGTATTGTAAAGTGTGCGGCGTTAGTGGCAATAGTGCGAAGGCCTTTTACGACCACATTCAGTCTAGGTCTCATCGCATTCAAGTTGCCAACGCTAAGGAGACTCCGCGTTGTATCCCTTGCAATCGCGTCTTTGAGTCTCACGGGCACCTGAAGTGCCACGAGAACGGTGCCGCATACTCGAAGGTAGTTTGTGAACAGAATAGTTAGGGATTTCATCCAAATAAATTCACATATCTGTTCGCAAATTTCTCCTAGTGCAACTTCATAGTAATCATATCGAACTTCTTAGACGGGTGGGCTTGCCATTGTGTTGACTATCGGTTAACGGCTTGGGATCCCCGAACGGATTTTCGAATACTTGAAGTTTATTTGCACTAAAATGGAAGATCAAGGAGGAGGAGGATCCATCAGAATCGACAAACTGACGGACTCCAACTTCTACGTGTGGAAGCAGAAAATACAACTTCTGCTTGCTCTACGTGATGTTGACCAATACATCGTTGAGGGAAGAGTTCCAAGTGAGGAACGCGCAGAAGAGCGTAAGAAGTGGATCAGAGGTGACAGTAAAGCTAAAGCACTGATTGGTCTCTCCCTATCAGATGAGCATCTTGAGCATGTACGTGATGTTGATACTGCTCATGAGATGTGGGAAGCTATTGTCAACGTGTTTGAGAGGCACACTTTGCTGAACAAACTAGCTGCACGTCGTGAGTTCTACACTGTGAAGATGCTTTCCGGTGAAAAGGTGCTTGCATACATCAATCGTGTCAAGCAGCTGGCAGCCATCCTCAAGTCAATGAGCGTAAACATCGATGACAAGGAGATGGCCATGGCAGTGCTCAACGGTCTGCCTGCCCGTTTCGAGGCTCTCATCGTTGCACTTGATGCTCTCGGTAATGAGGAAAAGATATTCAGTTTGGACTTTGTGAAAAGTCGTCTGCTGCAGGAAGAGCAACGAGCAAACATGAAGTCTAGCTCCTCACAGACATCGGCTCTGGTTAATCGTGCCCCGAACAATCGGGACATAAACGATTACAAATGCACGAACTGCGGTCATACAGGCCATACGGCAACCCGCTGCTGGGGAAAGGATTTGAATGGGCGTCGCCCGGCTCCTCCTAGCACATATAAACCGCGTATGTCTCAGCGGAAACAATCTGCATTTGTCACACAGAAACCTGATCCCGACATGGTTGTAAACAGCGTCGACTTCACATGTCTGATGTCGAAAGCTTCGCACACGAACGATCTGGAGATGTTGCCTTCGTGGCTCGTAGATTCAGCTTGTACAGCTCATATTACATATGACTGATCTTTGTTTGCGACGTATGAGCCACTTGAATCCGCCTCTGTTCAGATGGGAACCAAGGCTAGTGCAAAGGTTGCCGGCCGTGGTGACGTTCACTTGAAGTTAAACGTGAATGGCCGCATCGAACCGTGCAAGTTGACAGATGTATTGCACGTTCCGGACTTTGCGTTCTCTCTGCTCTCTGTCAGTCGAATGACTGAACTTGGACTAAAAGTTGGGTTCGAAAATGGAAAATGCATGGTCCGACGAGGCTCAACTGTAGTGGCGACTGCGACATTGGTTGGAGAACTTTACGTTCTCAACATCGTCAGTGACATCGGATCTGCACATGCTGCCACCCTGCAAACGTGGCATGAGCGATTTGCACATGTGCATTCTCAAGGTATTGCTTCGATGATTCGTGACAATGTGGTAAGTGGAGTCAAACTACTTGGTAATGAGGCTAACAAAATCAACAATACTGACAATGATTGCATCTCTGAAAAACGTTCTGCGTGCGTCTACGGCAAAGCCACTCGATCTGTGATCCCAAAAGAGCGGTCCTCGAGGCGGGCATACTTCTGTCTAGACTTAGTTCACTCTGATGTTTGTGGCCCCTTAGAGGTGCAGTCCATTGGTGGTGCCAAGTACTTCATTACCTTCATAGATGATCACTCAAACTGGTCAGTAGTGTACCCTATGCACCATAAATCAGAAGCATTTGAACGATACAAAATGTTTGCACAACTTGCTCAGACTCACACTGGTCGCAAGATCAAAGTGCTTCGCACCGATCGAGGTGGTGAGTATCTGTCCACGGAGTTTAAGTCTTTTCTGATTGCAAATGGTACTCAGCATCAAATGACGACCGCGTACACACCGGAGCAAAATGGCGTCGCCGAACGACTGAACAGAACTTTGGTAAACTTGGTGCGCTCCATGCTAGCGCACAAGAAAGTTACAAAGGGGTTCTGGGCAGAAGCACTTGCCAATGCAGTGTACGTTCGAAATCGAGTCACGTCACGTGCCATTCCCCCCAAGATGACCCCCTACCACTTATGGATGAAATCTGTGCCAAATGTTGGTCATTTGCGTGTTTTCGGTTCAAAGTGTTGGTATACATTACCAAAACACAACATCCAGAAACTTGACGCCCGTGCAAAGGAGGCAATGTTTCTAGGGTATGCTGAAAATACGAAAGCTTACAAGTTGTGGGATGGTGATTTGCACAAAGTGATCGTATCCAGAGATGTTACTTTTGACGAGTCCACGGGAGGCAAATCTGGTGAACCGATGGATACAAACGAGGAGGCTACAACTGATGATGACACAATCAACTTGAACATCGATGAGGAAGTTGCAGAAAATGATGCAGTGGCATCAGAAGCATCATCGCCGAATGAACAACAAGACTCTGATGAATCCTCCAACTCCTCCCCAACTGCAGGGGAGGACGAAACTACCGAAACAGTTGAGCAACACGTAGTTGAGGAAGAAACTATTGATCCGCCAACTAATCTCCGTCGGTCCACTTGCATTCGCAAAACGCCTGGGGCGTGGTGGGCAGCAGCTTTGGTGACTGCTGGACTACTTAGCCACGCCCATGTGATAACGGAAATCCCAAACTCGTACAAGCAAGCTATGGATTCTCCAAAAGCTCGCTTCTGGCAGAAGGGCATCGACAAAGAACTTGCTTCACAACACAAAAAACAAAACATGGACACTTGTTCCAAGATCTCAAGCATCAAACGTCCTGACGTCCAGGTGGGTTTTCGGAGTGAAGCAACTTCCTGACGAGTCCGGAAAATTGGTCGAAACTGCAAAGGGACGTCTTGTGGCACGAGGCTTTCAACAAGTAGAAGGCACCGATTACACTGAAACTTTCGCCCCTGTCATCAAGTTCACAACTATCCGTCTGCTGCTGGCACTGGTTGCGCACTTTGACCTTGAGCTGCACCAGATGGACGTGGTGACTGCCTTCCTCAACGGTGAACTTCACGAAGAAATCTACATCGAGCAACCTGAAGGATGCATCGACAAAGTCAAACCAGATTCGGTGTGTAAACTTTTGAAAGCAATCTATGGTCTTAAGCAAGCCCATCGCCAATGGCATAGTAAGATCGATGAGTTTCTGATCACTGAACTTGGTTTCAACACTACACGCAGCGACCCATGTCTTTACATTCGACGTCAAGGCAATGTCATCATGATTATCGCGTTGTACGTGAACGATCTGCTGCTAGCTGGAAGTGACTTGGAGGCCATATTATGGATGAAAAATGAACTCAACAAACGATTCGATATGAAAGACCTTGGCGAAGCGAAGACATGTACTGGTCTAGAGATCGACCGTATACGTTCTAAACACGTCCTGACCGTCACGCAGTCGAAGTATGCCCAAGCAGTACTGAAACGGTTCAAAATGTCGGCGTGCAATCCTTGCGTTACTCCGATGGAACAGTCTCGACATGTCACAATGCAAGTGGCCGAAACTGGCACTGATGACATTCCATGCTTTGAACCATATCGTCAGGCCATTGGATGTCTAATGTTCCTAATGGTCGGGACCCGCCCCGATATTGCGTATGCCATTGGAAAGTTATCTCAACACTGTGCCGACCCTCACGATTCGCATTGGACAGGTGTGAAACGTGTTTTGAGATACTTGCGTGGGTCCCAGCATCTTGGAATAGTGTTTGGTAAAGATGATCTTGGTACGGAACTTCATGGGTATAGCGACGCAGATTGGGGTGGATGCCTTGAATCACGAAAATCAACGAGTGGGTACGTGTTCAAGCTTTGTGATGGGCCTATCAGTTGGGCTTCCCGGAAACAAAAAGTAGTTGCCAAGTCTACTTGTGAGGCAGAATACATCGCACTCAGTGAAGCATGCAAAGAGGCTGCGTGGCTTCGACGCTTCCATGCTGATGTACTTGGTGCGAATTCGGATCCAACAATTCGCGTTGGATGTGACAACGCTGGTACGATTGCGTTTGCTCAGAACGAATCTACAAATCGTCGCAACAAGGACATTGATATTACGTATCATTTTGTTCGAGATGCGGTGCAGCGAAAACTGGTCACATTGTACCATTGTCCGACAACAGAAATGCCAGCCGATATGCTGACCAAACCACTTGGTCGCGTGCTGTTTGAAAAGTTCGTGGGCATGGTTGGGCTTTCCGAGTGCAAAGCTGCCCAAAGCATGTGATCGAGGGGAGGTATTGAAAATGTGCGACCACATGCTGTTATCTGAAAAGGTCAAAATCGAGTGACACGTGTACATGACTGCACGGTCCGGGCGCTGTTACCCATATCACGACATGACACGTGTAAAATCCCAGATTTTGGGGTTCCGGGGACGAAAGTGGCCTCTCGGAGGGTCATGCATATTTGCATAGTTTTGCCAAGTGGAACCTTGGCCCGTAGCACTATAGACTACACAGGAAATACTGCAATTCTATTGGCCCTCAGGTCTAATGCTGCAAATCTATTGGTCGAGCGTTGTCCACGTGTGCGTCATTGGCCTTGTGATGTACTTTAAATGGCCTGTATATGCCATAATTACGTTGTTTTGGGGGTTTCAAGTGGTTTGCCATGGTTGTAATGGGTAATTGCATGGGGCCCCCGGGCGGGACACATGTATGCCGTGTACACATGTACACGTCGCCAGGTGGATTCGTGTACGTACACATGTACACGCATCCAGGTGTATGCACATGAGGGTTTACAGTTTTACAGTGTCAGACTGTTTGCGATCCTGCGCGTGTCCGAGTACAGTACATGTGAATCAAAAGTACAACAAGTACTTGTCGCGAGAGGAATACAGTTGTGCGATTATTCTATGTACGCGTCACGCTGTATGCGAGTCTTGCGTGAGCACGCGCCGTTGCACTGTGCTCTCGTCATGGTGCGCCGTTGGATGCAAGTTCATGACAGTACTCGTGTGATTTACATGTATTCTCATGTGAGTTGTGTAGAAAGTCTGGATGCACATTGTTATAACTTGCCATAATTATCTGACAGTGCTTGGCGAAATTAGTAAGGTGAGAAACAAGGATACGTATGGCGATTGTGATATGAAAGACGTTTGCGTTGTTGGAAATAGACAAGTGCCAAGTTGTTCGTTGCACAACAATGAAGTCTGGCATGACTGGATGCAGATTAGTAAGGTGTGAAACAGTTGCATGCATAGGGCCATGGTTTACAGTCATTTGGAATGTGTAGAAATAGTTGTGAGCTAATAGTTACGAATCGATTCGTAAGGTGGAAATCGAACAGTATGGTCGGGCCACAAGAGGACCGCGCTTGGTCGCGCATAGTAGAGTATGGTTTACTGGGAGTCGGAGTAGAGCGATAGTGTAGCACTCGAAGTGTATAAGTATCGCAGGAAAACGGCTTCAAAGTAAACCTCGGCACCAACTCCTTCACTCACACACATCAACCTGCCTTCCTTCTTTCCCTTGCCCCTCCGAACCTACCATTAAACGGGACTTCTGGAAAGCCGGCGGGGCCAGCGGGGCCGTACGAGTCAGAGCGATGTCGTCCTCTCGCGATCCAGGGGACGCGCTCGATGAGGCGACCCCGCTCGGCAAAGGAATCGCGACGACGGACGCGCCCGCTGCCACGGGTTTGCCGCCGCCATCGAGCGGAGGCGGAGGCGGAGGAGGAAGAGAGGTCGAGTCGGCCATGATAGGACGGCCGATAGGACGGAGCCGAGATGATCGATCGGGACTGTCGGGGAAGGACTGGGACAGCGCAAAGTGGACGCGGACGTCCACACTTGAGAGGGGGGCCATGTAGCATATCCCCCTCCCTAAATTAGATTTAGATTAGATTTATAACAGTAGAGCCCGAGCTCTACAGTACCTCAGTGCGCGCGCACACGTGTACCCCACGTGTACGGGTGCGCGCGCGCACACACGTGTACAACACGTGTGCTGCCAGCCCCGACGGCTGACAGCACTACAGTGCAGGCCGACCTGCACTACTGTAATGTTATGATAGGTGACCCTGTACATTAAATATGAGCGGACCGCCGGCGGTGGAGGACGACAAGCACGGACTTGTCAAGGATCCTCCACCTTGGTCCGCCCGCTTACTTTTAGGTACTTCCGTCCGTTTTACCTAGGAGTAGCACCGCGCGCGGGTTGAGGACGCGCGTAGCACGCCCACGAGCCGGCTCCGCCTCCGCCCGTCGGTACTGGATCGTCACCCAGTACCGCTCCGGGGCGTCGAGGCGTAGAACCGCTCGCGCGTGCGCGCGTCCTCACCAATCCCGCTCTACCACCGCTACCTCGAGCCCGTGCTCGGTACCGTGGGTGGGCCGTGCTTCTGTCTTCCCGCCGATCGGGGTCTTTCCGAACTGTCAGTACTCACCCCCCTCGTCGTTGGGGGTGATTATACTACAAATAGACGCGTAGGTAGTAGTATGAATACCCGGAAGTGAACGGCAGAATAGCTGCCCGGCCACAGAAAGGAAGAAAAAGAACCAACGCAGTAAAAGGAACGCGACCCTCAGCTCGCCCGGTCCTGCCGGTGAATTTTTTACTGCTCACCTCCCTTCTTTTCTTTCTAATTTTCGTCACAGCCTGGCACGTGCCAAAGGTTTACAGCGTCCATGGAGTTCAGCACGGGTACAGCAGGACACAAAGATACCGTTGCGCGAGTTTTGAATTTGTAAAGCAAAATGTGCCCTGTTGTAATTGACAGTGGACAGGACCTCACGAGAGATTCAGATTCATAAGACAACGTGTGCGCTGTAAACAGTCCTTGCAGGATTGATTTGAATTCGTAAGGCAACGTGTGAGCTGTAAACGTGCCTTACGAATATGTGCCACGCTGGATTTGGAATAGTAAGGGAATTTGTGCTTTGCTTTGCTTTGTTGTACTGCCTTACTAATTTCTCCGTCATGACAGTGCTAATTCGTAAGGCGGTTTTCTGTTCTGTTTGCTGGGCCATCGCCAGTTATGCTGAGTAGCAAGACGGGCACATGTGTTAGAGCCAATACATTTGTAGTATGTGTGTCGTAGTGTTTGGTAGTAGAGTTCTAGAAGATTGCAGAAGTGTATAAGTAGTGCCAGAAGTTGGCGACTCGAAGTAAATCGGTACCCAATCCTTCAACTTCACCTCATCAACCGTCCTTCGATTTCCCTTTGCCCCGCTGACCTTCTATTAGGTTATGGGCCCAGTTCAACGTTATTGTTCCGCTGTGTGATTGCTTGTTCTCAGTTTCTGCTGCCGTTTTCGTGTTTGTTTCTGCTGTCGTTCTCGTTTTGGTCTCCGCTGTCGTTCTCGTTTTGGTCTCCGCTGTCGTTCTCGGTTTGGTTTCTGCTGTCGTGTCCGCTGCCGTTTTCATCGCCGCTGTCGTTCGTTTTGTTCAATCGCCGTCTACTTGCTGTCGTTATTTATCATCTTGGTCGTTCCTCTCCGTCTACCCGCTGTCGTTTCAACTTGGTGGATCTTCTTCGTGTCTGTTGCAGCTTGGTCTTGGCAATCGTTGTGTGAGCTGTGGGTGTAGTCCCTAGTCGCCAACGTACCATATAAATCCAAGAAGACTGCCCTTCGATCACGCCGGTGATTGTCGTAGCTGCTGATACCCTCGCTCTTGGTGAATGGCTTGTGCCATTGGAAATCTGACTTGAGCGAGGGCCCGACCAAGAATCGTCGAGAGACGAAACACTGATCCTCGGGGAGGATCACAGTGTACTGGTCTAGTCGATCCGCACTCTGCCTTCGGGAGGTGCGTCGGCGGTGTGGGTAACGCTCTCGGTATTAGCCCTATAGGTACGACTTCGGTCCCCTGGGTGAAGAGAATACGTGCCTAAACACTGAACCTCTCACTATACGTGTATAAGGTCGCGTACCTTGATTAAGTTCGCACGGAAGAGGGTGACCCTAGGCGTGAACATTGGGGTAGTACCGTATCAAGTTTGGACAAGCCGATCTTGGTTGCAGGGAAAGTTCGCGGTAGTGACCAAAAGTCCTGGTTCGTCTACAGGCAAAGTGTTGTGCTTACTCGTGGCACGTTTGATTTAGTTCACAGTTGAAAGACCCGCACTGGCCGACATACAGGGGTAGCGCCCTAAGGCATTTTTAAGAAGATACGCTTGTTCCACTCCGCTGGGAACAAGCACCAAGATCGTTTCCGAGTAATCGCTGCAAACTTCTTATACGGGTGGGCTTGCCATTGTGTTGACTATCGGTTAACGGCTTGGGATCCCGGAACAGAAGACCTTGTATACTCGAAGGGTACATCCATTCGGTGAAATGGATGACCAAAGCTCTGGGTCGGTCAGGATCGAGAAGCTGACCGCATCTAACTTTTACATCTGGAAGAAGAAAATCCAGCTACTGCTTGCTCTCCGAGATGTCGATCAATACGTTTTTGATGATATCCCGGAGAATGCGACCTCAGATGCCCGGAGAAAGTGGATTCGTGGTGACGCAAAAGCAAAGCCAGTCATCGGACTCACGCTTTCTGATGACTCCTTGCAACATGTGCGAGGGTGTAGTAATGCAAAAGAGACATGGGAAGCAATTCTGAATGTGTTTGAGCGTCATGCTTTGCTCAACAAACTTGCCGCCCGTCGCGACTTTTACACTGTATCCATGCTCCCATCTGAGAAAGTGCTCGTGTTCATCAATCGTGTGAAGCAACTTGCTGCCAGATTGCAGTCAATGAGTGTTGAGATTGACGATAAAGAAATTGCAATGGCTGTGTTGAATGGCTTGCCTATTGGAAGGTCAGCGGGGCAAAGGGAAATCGAAGGACGGTTGATGAGGTGAAGTTGAAGGATTGGGTACCGATTTACTTCGAGTCGCCAACTTCTGGCACTACTTATACACTTCTGCAATCTTCTAGAACTCTACTACCAAACACTACGACACACATACTACAAATGTATTGGCTCTAACACATGTGCCCGTCTTGCTACTCAGCATAACTGGCGATGGCCCAGCAAACAGAACAGAAAACCGCCTTACGAATTAGCACTGTCATGACGGAGAAATTAGTAAGGCAGTACAACAAAGCAAAGCAAAGCACAAATTCCCTTACTATTCCAAATCCAGCGTGGCACAAATTCGTAAGGCACGTTTACAGCTCACACGTTGCCTCACGAATTCAAATCAATCCTGCAAGGACTGTTTACAGCGCACACGTTGCCTCATGAATCTAAATCTCTCGTGAAGTCCTGTCCACTGTCAATTACAACAGTGCACATTTTGCCTTACGAATTCAAAACTCGCGCAACGGTATCTTTGTGTCCTGCTGTACCCGTGCTGCACTCCATGGACGCTGTAAACCTTTAGCACGTGCCAAGCTCTCGCTACCAAGGTTCTACACTTTGTCTTTAAGACTGCAGGCGTACTGTACGCGTCCGACATTGTAATGAGGACATATGTCCAGGTCATACACGTGTCGGGCGAAGAAAATGAAACATGCTCAGATTGTACTGTACACCGCAACCGTGTACATATTTCACACGTGTACACGTTGAGAACCCAACTTGCTCCTGAAGTACTGTAGAGTGCAACCGTGTACAGAAATCACACGGGTACACGTTGAAAATGAAACTTGCTCAGCTCGTCACGCGGAGTGTTTTCGATTTTACACGTGTCAAACCTGTCGTTGTGTGTCATGCATATCAGCATGTGGTCGTAGAATTACAACACTCCCCCTCGATCACATGCTTTTACCAGAAGTAGCTACTGCAAGCCCTAGAAGTTCTACAAACTTCTGGAACAGAACTCGCCCAAGTGCTTTCGTCAGGATATCTGCAGGCATGGAAGTGGCGGGGCAATGCGACAAAGACACTATGTTTCTCGTAATTGCATCTCGTAGATAGTGGTATTTCACATCGACATGTTTGTTACGACGGTTGATCGATTCATTCTGTCCATACGAAATAGTCCCCGCGTTGTCACACCCCATCATAATCGTGGGATCAGAATCAAGTGTGAGGACATCAGCAACCACTTGACGCAACCAAGTCGCCTCCTTACACGTTTCACATAGTGCAATGTACTCAGCTTCACACGTCGAAGTTGCAACCACAGTCTGTTTCCGGGAACTCCAACTGATCGCTCCGCCGCAGAACTTGAAAACATATCCGCTGGTCGACTTGCAAGAGTCTGAACAACCGGCCCAGTCAGCATCACTGAAGCCGGACAACTCCGGCGATTTGGATTTATTGTCAAACACGATTCCTAAGTTTCGAGTCCCTTGCACGTATCGCATTACCCGTTTCACACCTGCCCAGTGTGACTCACATGGGTTGGCAGAATGTTCAGAAAGCTTTCCAATCGCATATGCCAAGTCTGGACGAGTGCCAACCATCAAGTACATCAGGGATCCCACTGCCTCACGATACGGTACATTTGTTTCGGAATCGTTTTCGGTTGAAATCGTGGTTGTGTGACCTTGTTCCATTGGAGTCAGAGAGGGGTTACACGTTGACATTCGAAAACGCTCAAGCACTTTTGATGCATACTTAGTTGAGTGAGACTCAAAGTCTTGGCGCTGCGATCCCTTTGAATTTCAAGACCAATGCAGACTTTTGCTTCACCAAGGTCTTTCATCTCAAACCGTTTATTAAGCTCCCCCTTCATCCATTTGATGGCATCGATATCACTACCGGCGAGTAACAAGTCATCGACATAAAGTGCAATCAGCATGATAGTGTTACCGATGCGTTTAATGTAGAGACAAAGATCACTACGCGAAGTCTCGAATCCCAATTCACCAATTAAGAAATCATCCACTTGGCATGCCATTGACGATGTGCTTGTTTAAGACCGTAAAGTGCTTTCAAAAGTTTGCACACGTGATCACTTTTGCTTTTGTCAATGCACCCTTCGGGTTGCTCCATGTAAATGTCTTCATCCAAGTCGCCGTTCAAAAACGCAGTCACGACATGCATCTGATGAAGTTCGAGGTCGTAATGAGCAACTAAGGCAAGAAGTAGACGAATAGTCGTAAACTTTATGACAGGGGCATATGTCTCAGTATAGTCAAGACCTTGCACTTGCTGGAATCCACGAGCAACAAGTCTGGCTTTTGCACTTTCAACTATATTGCCATTTGCATCAGGCAGTTCCTTGACATTGAAACCCCATCGAGATGTCAAGATGTTTGACGCCTCAGATCAAGGAACAAGTTTACAAGTCCGATTCTTGGTCTGCGAGGCAAGTTCTTTGTCAATGCCGGTATGCCAAAATGCAGCTCTAGGACCGTTGGTTGCCTGGTTGAAAGTCTGTGGACCTTCAATAGCGACATGCGCATGTGAAAGAAGAGCAGCTGCAAAGTTGCTCCTCCACCATGATCTGCTGACTCGAGACGATCTTCGCACAGCTGGAGTCGGAGTTGGAGGGGTGACATTCGGAGTTTCGACGGCAGTTGGTACATCATCTTCATCTTCATCATTCTCACTTACAGAATGAGCGCCATGGTTTTCAAGAACCTCCTCCGTAACTTCATTCTCTTCAGAACCGACCTCATCCGTATTTGGGGTATCAGCTGTAAAAGTCGCGACGAGTGGAAAGTTTGTTGAGCAAAGTATGACGCTCAAACACATTCAGAATTGCTTCCCATGTCTCTTTCGCACTGCTACACCCTCGCACATGCTGCAAGTAGTCATCAGAAAGCGTGAGTCCGATGACTGCCTTTGCTTTTGCGTCACCACGAATCCACTTTCTCCGGTCATCTGAGGTCGCATTCTCCGGGATATCATCAAAAACGTATTGATCGACATCTCGGAGAGCAAGCAGTAGCTGGATTTTCTGCTTCCAGATGTAAAAGTTAGATGCGGTCAGCTTCTCGATCCTGCCCGATCCAGAGCTTTGGTCATCCATTTCACCGAATGGATGTACCCTTCGAGTATACAAGGTCTTCTGTTCCGGGATCCCAAGCCGTTAACCGATAGTCAACACAATGGCAAGCCCACCCGTATAGGAAGTTTGTAGCGATTACTCGGAAACGATCTTGGTGCTTGTTCCCGGCGGAGTGGAACAAGCGTATTCTTCTTAAAAATGCCTTAGGGCGCTACCCCTGTATGTCGGCCAGTGCGGGTCTTTCGACTGTGAACTAACTCAAACGTGCCACGAGTAAGCACAACACTTTGCCTGTAGACGAACCAGGACTTTTGGTCACTGCCGCGAAACGGTCCCTGCAACCGAAATCGGCTTGTCCAAACTTAATACGGTACTACCCCAATAAGCCTTCCACGTAGTTATGGGGTATAAGCCGTAAGAATCAATCATCATCAATAAAATACATCCACAATTGGATACGTTTCCAACAGTACATATTTACAGTGCCATAATTCAGTACGCAGCTATTCTACAGCAAGGGGCAGCACGACCACAATTACGTGGTAGCTTCATGAGCTTATTGTGATTAAGCAGCCTCAGGCCACCCCATTCCCTGACCGAGGCTTTTGTCGAATGCCCAAGTCTTTCGACAATAACACAACCCCTTCGCCCGTATCGGAGCCGCCACACCCCCCGGCCCCCCAATCCACTCCACAATCCCCAAACCCGCCCCTCCCACATGCTCCTCCATCTGTCATCTGCCCCTCCGACCTGCTCCTCCACCCCACACTCGCTCCCCCGATCCGCTCCTCCACCCCCCTCTCGCTCCCACGATCTGCTTCTCCATCCCCCCTGCAACGCCGACCCGCTCCTCTGTCCTCCTCCTGCCCCTCTGAGCTGTTCCGGCCTCAGCTATGTGCTGCGCTGACTAATTTGCACATTACTTGGCATCCACTTCGGCAGGAAGACCTGGATCGATATCAGCGTGTGAAAAATCGCCAGCTGCACATCGGTGTGGAACAAGTAGAGCGCCGACGGCAGTCCCAGGAGCGCTATCGTCGGAAGCGTGTGAGGCGCATGTCCCTGCAGTTGCACAGAGCTGGAATGCCAGATCGCGACCCCGATGCTGATATATGAGGCAATGAATACAGTGCCATTGAATAGTTCTGTAATGAATCACTTCCAACCCGAAAAATAGATGGCTACAAATTGTGCAAATTAATTGCCAAATTCTCAGTCGCGCATTGTAAGCGTTAGTCCCATCTGATGCCAATCAAACAATATACACCTCACCCGTCATTGCGTAGTTTCCCATGCTGTAATTCTCCGACCACATGCTAATATGCATGACACACAACGACAGGTTTGACACGTGTAAAATCGAAAACACTCCGCGTGACGAGCTGAGCAAGTTTCATTTTCAACGCGTACACGTGCGATTTCTGTACACAGTTGCACTGTACAGTACTTCAGGAGCAAGTTTGGTTCTCAACGTGTACACGTGTGAAATATGTACACGGTTGCGGTGTACAGTACAATCTGAGCATGTTTCATTTTCTTCGCCCGACACGTGCATGACCTGGACATATGTCCTCATTACACTGTCGGACGCGTACATTACGCCTGCAGTCTTACAGACAAAGTGTAGAACCTTGGTGGCGGGCGCTTGGCACGTGCTAAAGGTTTACAGCGTCCATGGAGTTCAGCACGGGCACAGCAGGACACAAAGATACCGTTGCGCGAGTTTTGAATTCGTAAGGCAAAATGTGCACTGTTGTAATTGACAGTGGACAGGACCTCACGAGAGATTCAGATTCATAAGGCAACGTGTGCGCTGTAAACAGTCCTTGCAGGATTGATCTGAATTCGTGAGCCAACGTGTGAGCTGTAAACGTGCCTTACGAATTTGTGCCACGCTGGATTTGGAATAGTAAGGGAATTTGTGCTTTGCTTTGCTTTGTTGTACTGCCTTACTAATTTCTCCGTCATGACAGTGCTAATTCGTAAGGCGGTTTTCTGTTCTGTTTGCTGGGCCATCGCCAGTTATGCTGAGTAGCAAGACGGGCACATGTGTTAGAGCCAATACATTTGTAGTATGTGTGTCGTAGTGTTTGGTAGTAGAGTTCTAGAAGATTGCAGAAGTGTATAAGTAGTGCCAGAAGTTGGCGACTCGAAGTAAATCGGTACCCAATCCTTCAACTTCACCTCATCAACCGTCCTTCGATTTCCCTTTGCCCCGCTGACCTTCTATTAGGTTATGGGCCCAGTTCAACGTTATTGTTCCGCTGTGTGATTGCTTGTTCTCAGTTTCCGCTGCCGTTTTCGTGCTTGTTTCTGCTGTCGTTCTCGTTTTGGTCTCCGCTGTCGTTCTCGTTTTGGTTTCTGCTGTCGTTTCCGCCGCCGTTTTCATCGCCGCTGTCGTTCGTTTTGATCTATCGCCGTTTACTTTCTGTCGTTATCATCTTGGTCGTTCGTCTCCGTCTACCCGCTGTCGTTTCAACTTGGTGGATCTTCTTCGTGTCTGTTGCACCTAATGGTAGGTTGGGACGGGCAAAGGAAAGAAGGAGGGCAGGCTGATGTGTGTGAGTGAAGGAGTTGGTACCGAGGTTTACTTGGAGCCGTCTTTCGGCGATACTTATACACTTTGAGTGTTACACCATCCCTTACTTTGGCACCTGGTAAACCGTACTCACCATATGCGCGACCAAGCGTGGTCCTCTTCTGGCCCGTCCACACTGTTCTATTTCCACCTTACGAATTGACTATTGACTATCAGTGCACAACAGTTTCTACACATTTCGAGTGACTGTAAACCATGGCCATATGCATGCAATCGTTTCACACCTTACTAATCTGCATCCAGACATGACAGAATATATTCTTGCATAATGAACAACTTGGCATCTCTCTATTTCCAACAACGCAAAGTCCTGTCATATCTCAGTCCCCATACATGCCCTTGTTTCGTACCTTACTAATTTCGGTACACACTGCCAGACAACTATGACGGGTAGCAACAATGTGCATCCAGACTTTCTACACATCTCACGTGATATCCGATGTGAATCACACCAGTACTGTCATCAACTTGCATCCAACGGCGCACCATAACGAGAGCACAGTACAACGTCGCATGCTGACGAGAGTGTAGTACAACGGCGCATGCTGATGCAAGGGTCGCATACAGCGTGACGCGTACACTGAGTACTCACGTAAGTACATGTCTCTTGCGAGAAATACTTGTTGTACTTATAATTCACATGTACTGTGCTCAGACACGTGCCGGACCGTATGCGGGCGACGTGTACAAGTGTACGTACACGCAGCAACCTGGCGACGTGTACATGTGTACACCGCACACAAGTGTCCAGCGCCAAGGCCACCCGTAATTACCCATTACAACCATGGTGAACAACTTGAAACCCGCGAAACAACGTAATTAAAACGTATACCGATCATTCAAGATATATCTCCAGCATGAGTGCATATAAGTGGACAATAACAGACCAATAGAATTGCAGCATTCGAACCGACACCCAATAGATTTGCAGTATTGCCTGTGTAGCCCTATAACGGTTCGGGCCAAATGCAAATTTTCGGCATTTATGCAAATTTGCATAACCCTCCAAAAGTCCACTTTCGTCCCCAGAACCCCAAAATCTGAGACTTTACAAGTGTCATGTGGTGATATGGGGTGAGGGTCCGGACCGTCGAGTCATGTACACGTGTCGCTCGATTTTGCACTTTCCAGATAACAGCGTGTGGTCGCACATTTTCAATACCTCCCCTCAATCACATGCTTTGGGCAGCTTTGCACTCGGAAAGCCCAACCATGCCCAAGAATCTTTCAAACAGCACGAGACCAAGTGGTTTGGTCAGCATATCGGCTGGCATTTCTGTTGTGGGACAATGGTACAATGTGACCAGTTTCCGCTGCACCGCATCTCGAACAAAATGATACGTAATATCAATGTCCTTGTTGCGACGATTTGTAGATTCGTCCTGAGCAAACGAAATCGTACCAGCGTTGTCACATCCAACGCGAATTGTTGGATCCGAATTCGCACCAAGTACATCAGCATGGAAGCGTCGAAGCCACGCGGCCTCTTTGCATGCTTCACTGAGTGCGATGTATTCTGCCTCACAAGTAGACTTTGCAACTACTGTTTGTTTCCGGGAAGCCCAACTGATAGGCCCATCACAAAGCTTGAACACGTACCCACTCGTTGATTTCCGTGATTCAAGGCATCCACCCCAATCTGCGTCGCTATACCCATGAAGTTCCGTACCAAGATCATCTTTAGCAAACACTATTCCAAGATGCTGGGACCCACGCAAGTATCTCAAAACACGTTTCACACCTGACCAGTGCGACTCGTGAGGGTTGGCACAGTGTTGAGATAACTTTCCAATGGCAAACGCAATATCGGGGCGGGTCCCGACCATTAGGAACATTAGACATCGAATGGCCTGACGATATGGTTCGAAGCATGGGTTGTCATCAGTGCCAGTTTCGGCAACTTGCATTGTGACATGTCGAGACTGTTCCATCGGAGTAACGCAATGATTGCATGCCGACATTTTGAACCGTTTCAGTACTGCTTGGGCATACTTCGACTGTGTGACGGTCAGGACGTGTTTAGAACGTATACGGTCGATTTCTAGACCAAGACATGTCTTTGCTTCGCCAAGGTCTTTCATATCGAATCGTTTGTTGAGTTCATTTTTCATCCATAATATGGCCTCCAAGTCACTTCCAGCTAGCAGCAGATCGTCCACGTACAACGCGATAATCATGATGACATTGCCTTGACGTCGAATGTAAAGACATCGGTCGCTGCGTGTAGTGTTGAAACCAAGTTCAGTGATCAGAAACTCATCGATCTTACTATGCCATTGGCGATGGGCTTGCTTAAGACCATAGATTGCTTTCGGATGTTTACACACCGAATCAGGTTTGACTTTGTCGATGCATCCTTCAGGTTGCTCGATGTAGATTTCTTCGTGAAGTTCACCGTTGAGGAAGGCAGTCACCACGTCCATCTGATGCAGCTCAAGGTCAAAGTGCGCAACCAGTGCCAGCAGCAGACGGATAGTTGTGAAATTGATGATAGCGGCGAAAGTTTCAGTGTAATCGATGCCTTCTACTTGTTGAAGGCCTCGTGCCACAAGACGTCCCTTTGCAGTTTCAACCAATTTTCCGGAATGTCAGGAAGTTGCTTCACTCCGAAAACCGACCTGGACGTCAGGACGTTTGATGCTTGAGATCTTGGAACAAGTGTCCATGTTTTGTTTTTGTGTTTTCAAGCAAGTTCTTTGTCGATGCCCTTCTGCCAGAAGCGAGCTTTTGGAGAATCCATAGCTTGTTTGTACGAGTTTGGGATTTCCGTTATCACATGGGCGTGGCTAAGGAGTCCAGCAGTCACCATAGCTGCTGCCCACCACGCCCCAGGCGTTTTGCGAACGCGAGTGGACCGACGGAGATTAGTTGGCGGATCAATCGTTTCTTCCTCAACTACATGTTGCTCAACTGTTTCGGTGGTTTTGTCCTCCCTTGGAGTTGGAGAGGAGATGGAGGATTCATCAGATGCTTGTTGTTCATCCGGCGATGATGCTTCTGATGCCACTGCATCTTTTTCTGCAACTTCCTCATCGATGTTCCAGTTGATTGTGTCATCATCCGTTGTACCCTCCTCGTTTGTATCCATCGGTTCACCAGATTTGCCTCCCGTGGACTCGTCAAAAGTAACATCTCTGGATACGATCACTTTGTGCAAATCACCATCCCACAACTTGTAAGCTTTCGTATTTTCAGCATATCCCAGAAACATTGCCTCCTTTGCACGGGCGTCAAGTTTCTGGATGTTGTGTTTTGGTAATGTATACCAACACTTTGAACCGAAAACACGCAAATGACCAACATTTGGCACAGATTTCATCCATAAGTGGTATGGGTCATCTTGGGGGGAATGGCACGTGACGTGACTCGATTTCGAACGTACACTGCATTGGCAAGTGCTTCTGCCCAGAACCCCTTTGTAACTTTCTTGTGCGCTAGCATGGAGCGCACCAAGTTTACCAAAGTTCTGTTCAGTCGCTCGGCGACGCCATTTTGCTCCAGTGTGTACGCGGTCGTCATTTGATGCTGAGTACCATTTGCAATCAGAAAAGACTTAAACTCCGTGGACAGATACTCACCACCTCGATCGGTGCGAAGCACTTTGATCTTGCGACCAGTGTGAGTCTGAGCAAGTTGTGCAAACATTTTGTATCGTTCAAATGCTTCTGATTTATGGTGCATAGGGTACACTACTGACCAGTTTGAGTGATCATCTATGAAGGTAATGAAGTACTTGGCACCACCAATGGACTGCACCTCTAAGGGGCCACAAACGTCAGAGTGAACTGAGTCTAGACAGAAGTATGCCCGCCTCGAGGACCGCTCTTTTGGGATCACAGATCGAGTGGCTTTGCCGTAGACGCACGCAGAACATTTTTCAGAGATGCAATCATTGTCAGTATTGTTGATTTTGTTAGCCTCATTACCAAGTAGTTTAACTCTACCTACCACATTGTCACGAATCATCGAAGCAATACCTTGAGAATGCACATGGGCAAATCGCTCATGCCACGTTTGCAGGGTGGCAGCATGTGCAGATCCGATGTCACTGACGATGTCGAGAACGTAAAGTTCTCCAACCAATGTCGCAGTCGCCACTACAGTTGAGCCTCGTCGGACCATGCATTTTCCATTTTCGAACCCAACTTTCAGTCCAAGTTCAGTCATTCGACTGACAGAGAGCAGAGAGAACGCAAAGTCCGGAACGTGCAATACATCTGTCAACTTGCACGGTTCGATGCGGCCATTCACGTTTAACTTCAAGTGAACGTCACCACGGCCGGCAACCTTTGCACTAGCCTTGATTCCCATCTGAACAGAGGCGGATTCAAGTGGCTCATACGTCGCAAACAAAGATCAGTCATATGTAATATGAGCTGTACAAGCTGAATCTACGAGCCACGAAGGCAACATCTCCAGATCGTTCGTGTGCGAAGCTTTCGACATCAGACATGTGAAGTCGACGCTGTTTACAACCATGTCGGGATCAGGTTTCTGTGTGACAAATGCAGATTGTTTCCGCTGAGACATACGCGGTTTATATCCGCTAGGAGGAGCCGGGCGACGCCCATTCAAATCCTTTCCCCAGCAGCGGGTTGCCGTATGGCCTGTATGACCGCAGTTCGTGCATTTGTAATCGTTTATGTCCCGCTTGTTCGGGGCACGATTAACCAGAGCCGATGTCTGTGAGGAGCTAGACTTCATGTTTGCTCGTTGCTCTTCCTGCAGCAGACGACTTTTCACAAAGTCCAAACTGAATATCTCTTCCTCATTACCGAGAGCATCAAGTGCAACAATGAGAGCCTCGAAACGGGCAGGCAGACCGTTGAGCACTGCCATGGCCATCTCCTTATCATCGATGTTTACGCTCATTGACTTGAGGATGGCTGCCAGCTGCTTGACACGATTGATGTATGCAAGCACCTTTTCACTGGAAAGCATCTTCACAGTGTAGAACTCACGACGTGCAGCTAGTTTGTTCAGCAAAGTGTGCATCTCAAACACGTTGACAATAGCTTCCCACATCTCATGAGCAGTATCAACATCACGTACATGCTCAAGATGCTCATCTGATAGGGAGAGACCAATCAGTGCTTTACCTTTACTGTCACCTCTGCTCCACTTCTTACGCTCTTCCGCGCGTTCCTCACTTAGAACTCTTCCCTCAACGATGTATTGGTCAACATCACGTAGAGCAAGCAGAAGTTCTATTTTCTGCTTCCACACGTAGAAGTTGGAGTCCGTCAGTTTGTCGATTCTGATGGATCCTCCTCCTCCTTGATCTTCCATTTTAGTGCAAATAAACTTCAAGTACTCGAAAATCCGTTCGGGGATCCCAAGCTGCTAACCGATAGTCAACACAATGGCAAGCCCACCCGTCTAAGAAATTTGATATGATTACTATGAAGTTGCACTAGGAGAAATTTGCGAACAGATATGTGAATTTATTTGGATGAAATCCCTAACTATTCTGTTCACAAACTACCTTTAAGTGTGCGGCACCGTTCTCGTGGCACTTCAGGTGCCCGTGAGACTCAAAGACGCGATTGCAAGGGATACAACGCGGAGTCTCCTTAACGTTGGCAACTTGAATGCGATGAGACCTAGACTGAATGTGGTCGTAAAAGGCCTTCGCACTATTGCCACTAACGCCGCACACTTTACAATACCGCTTATACCGCGGGCACACCTTACGATTCCTCTTGCGCTCACGCTTGAACTGCTTATCCGCGAGAACAGCCGCTTTCCGAGCAGAAAGTCGATGCGTAGTTCTCTTTATTGGTGCGGGAACAGAGCGCAGAATACGAGGAATCCTATATGGTGCGCAACTCGAGGACGGACCCGGAAGTGCGAGCCGAGGCGAAGGTTGATCCTCAGGCTCAAGCATCTCAACGGATACGACCTCCGATGTCCTAATCGTTCGACCGGTGACCAGCTTCTCAGGCGCAGACCGCACCGGTACTAATTCCAGATCTAACACAACCCCGTAAAAACAGGTATTCACAAAAAGGAATATGAAGATAACTGTCAGTAACAGATTTTGGAATTATTGCTCTTAAGAACCACCAAAACGTGCAAAGACAATCACTTAGATGTGTAGGAAATGGAAAGAAACTCAAAACTTACTTTGCATGAGAGAACGAAGAAAAACCAAATGCGAGATTGACGACGACGGCGGTAGCGGGAGCGGAAACGAAGACGAAGACCAAAGACAGAGAGAGCAGCAAGAATCACAGCAAGAACAAAAGCCAAACCAAGAACGAAGACAACGAAGACAGCGGGGGCGATGACCAAAACCAATTCACACAAGAGAGCAAGAACGACAGCAGCAGCGAAAACCAAAACCAAGAACAACGGCAAGAACGAGAGCGACAACGACAGCGAGAAGACCAGCGGAAAGAACGACGAGAAACGGCAGCGAAAACGACAGCGACAAGGACGGCAGAAACAACGGAATGAGAACGACAGACTCATGCAGTGAAACGACAGCGAGGGACTGGGCCCATAACCTAATGGTAGGTTCGGAGGGGCAAGGGAAAGAACGAGGACAGGTTGATGTGTGTGAGTGAAGGAGTTGGTACCGAGGTTTACTTGGAGCCGTCTTTCAGCGATACTTATACACTGCGAGTGCGACATTATTGTGAATCATTGATGCGATTCCTTAATGGTAGGTTCGGACCGGCAATGGAAAGAAGGAGGGCAGGTTGATGTGTGTGAGTGAAGGAGTTGGTACCGAGGTTTACTTTGAAGCCGTTTTCCTGCGATACTTATACACTTCGAGTGCTACACTATCGCTCTACTCCGACTCCCAGTAAACCATACTCTACTATGCGCGACCAAGCGCGGTCCTCTTGTGGCCCGACCATACTGTTCGATTTCCACCTTACGAATCGATTCGTAACTATTAGCTCACAACTATTTCTACACATTCCAAATGACTGTAAACCATGGCCCTATGCATGCAACTGTTTCACACCTTACTAATCTGCATCCAGTCATGCCAGACTTCATTGTTGTGCAACGAAGAACTTGGCACTTGTCTATTTCCAACAACGAAAACGTCTTTCATATCACAATCGCCATACGTATCCTTGTTTCTCACCTTACTAATTTCGCCAAGCACTGTCAGATAATTATGGCAAGTTATAACAATGTGCATCCAGACTTTCTACACAACTCACATGAGAATACATGTAAATCACACGAGTACTGTCATGAACTTGCATCCAACGGCGCACCATGACGAGAGCACAGTGCAACGGCACGTGCTCACGCAAGACTCGCATACAGCGTGACGCGTACACAGAATAATCGCACAACTGTATTCCTCTCGCGACAAGTACTTGTTGTACTTTTGATTCACATGTACTGTACTCGGACACGCGCAGGATCGCAAACAGTCTGACACTGTAAAACTGTAAATCCTCATGTGCATACACCTGGATGCGTGTACATGTGTACGTACACGAATCCACCTGGCGACGTGTACATGTGTACACGGCATACATGTGTCCCGCCCGGGGGCCCCATGCAATTACCCATTACAACCATGGCAAACCACTTGAAACCCCCAAAACAACGTAATTATGGCATATACAGGCCATTTAAAGTACATCACAAGGCCAATGACGCACACGTGGACAACGCTCGACCAATAGATTTGCAGCATTAGACCTGAGGGCCAATAGAATTGCAGTATTTCTTGTGTAGTCTATAGTGCTATGGGCCAAGGTTCCACTTGGCAAAACTATGCAAATTTGCATGACCCTCCGAGAGGCCACTTTCGTCCTCGGAACCCCAAAATCTGGGATTTTACACGTGTCATGTCGTGATATGGGTGAGAGCGCCTGGACCGTGCAGTGATGTACACGTGTCACTCGATTTTGACCTTTTCAGATAACGGCATGTGGTCGCACATTTTCAATATTTCTTGTACATTAACATTAACATGGGCCATGCGTTCATGTAGCGTCTGCAGGGTAACTACGTGAGCAGAAAAGGTTTCATTCATGACGTCAAGTATGTACAAATCCCCAACTTGACTCGCTGTGGCAACTACAGTTGGTCCTGCAGTAACGCGGCATTTCTCATTTTCAAATGACAGTTGCAAACCCTTTGAAACTATTTGGCTAACAGACAGTAGCGAGTATCCGAAATCAGGGAAATGCAAAACGTTTGACAATTTGCAAGGATGGGGACTACCGTTGACGTTCAACATGAATTCTACCTCGCTGCGACCAGCAACATTAGCTCTAGCCTTCGTGCCCATCTCGACTGATCCAGATTGCATCTGTTCATACGTAACGAACAAAGAGCGATCAAACGTAATGTGAGCGCTGCAACCAGAATCGACAAGCCATGACCTTGCGTTTGCAGCCCTCTTTTCTGGAGTGGAAGTCGAAAGCAAGCAAGTAAAGTCACTCTCAGCAAAGGCAGCAGTGGAATTGTCATCTCGAGAAACGAATGCACTTGGCTTCAAGCCAGTGTTGCGTGACCGAAACCCATCTGGCGGTGCAGGTCGGCGCCCATTCACGTCCTTGCCCCAGCAACGCGCTGAAGTATGCCCATGTCTGTTGCAATTCGTACATTTCATATCGCGTCGAATAGGCATACGATTGACAAGTGCAGGTGCATGTGGTGATGAAGCAGAAGCGGTCTTCATGCTTTCTCGTTGCTCTTCTTGCAGGAGACGACTCTTCACAAACTCGAGTCCAAACACTTTATCTTCATTGCCAAGTGCGTCAAGAGCAACAATCAAGTTATCGAATCGTGCAGGCAAGCCATTCAACACAGTCATGCAATTTCTTTATCGTCAATCTCAACACTCATTGACTGCAATCTGGCAGCAAGTTGCTTCACACGATTGATGAACACGAGCACTTTCTCGGATGGGAGCATGGATACAGTGTAAAAGTCGCAACGGGCGGCAAGTTTGTTGAGCAAAGTATGACGCTCAAACACATTCAGAATTGCTTCCCATGTCTCTTTCGCACTGCTACACCCTCGCACATGTTGCGAGTAGTCATCAGAAAGCGTGAGTCCGATGACTGCCTTTGCTTTTGCGTCACCACGGATCCATTTTCTCCGGTCATCTGACGTCGCATTCTCCGGGATATCATCAAAAACGTATTGATCGACATCTCGGAGAGCAAGCAGTAGCTGGATTTTCTGCTTCCAGATGTAAAAGTTAGATGCGGTCAGCTTCTCGATTCTGACCGATCCAGAGCTTTGGTCATCCATTTCGCCGAATAGATGTACCCTTCGAGTATACAAGGTCTTCCGTTCCGGGATCTCAAGCCGTTAACCGATAGTCAACACAATGGCAAGCCCACCCGTATAAGAAGTTTGCAGCGATTACTCGGAAACGATCTTGGTGCTTGTTCCCAGCGGAGTGGAACAAGCGTATTCTTCTTAAAAATGCCTTAGGGCGCTACCCCTGTATGTCGGCCAGTGCGGGTCTTTCAACTGTGAACTAAATCAAACGTGCCACGAGTAAGCACAACACTTTGCCTGTAGACGAACCAGGACTTTTGGTCACTACCGCGAACTTTCCCTGCAACCAAGATCGGCTTGTCCAAACTTGATACGGTACTACCCCAATGTTCACGCCTAGGGTCACCCTCTTCCGTGCGAACTTAATCAAGGCACGCGACCTTATACACGTATAGTGAGAGGTTCAGTGTTTAGGCACGTATTCTCTTCACCCAGGGGAGCGAAGTCGTGCCTATAGGGCTAATACCGAGAGCGTTACCCACACCGCCGACGCACCTCCCGAAGGCAGAGTGCGGATCGACTAGACCAGTACACTGTGATCCTCCCCGAGGATCAGTGTTTCGTCTCTCGACGATTCTTGGTCGGACCCTCGCTCAAGTCAGATTTCCAATGGCACCAGCCTTTCACCAAGAGCGAGGGTATCGGCAGCTACGACGATCACCGGCGTGATCGAAGGGCAGTCTTCTTGGATTGATATGGTACGTTGGCGACTAGGGACTACACCCACAGCTCACACAACGATTGCCAAGACCAAGCTGCAACTGACACGAAGAAAATCCACCAAGTTGAAACGACAGCAGGTAGACGGAGACGAACGACCAAGATGATAACGACAGCAAGTAGACGACGATAGAACAAAACGAACGACGGCGGCGATGAAAACGGCAGCGGAAACGACAGCAGAAACCAAAACGAGAACGACAGCGGAGACCAAAACGAGAACGACAGCAGAAACAAACACGAAAACGGCAGCAGAAACTGAGAACAATCACTCACACAGCGGAAAAATAACGTTGAACTGGGCCCATAACCTACTGGAAGGTCAGCGGGGCAAAGGGAAATCGAAGGACGGTTGATGAGGTGAAGTTAAAGGATTGGGTACCGATTTACTTCGAGTCGCCAACTTCTGGCGCTACTTATACACTTCTGCCATCCTGTAGAACTCTACTACCAAACGCTACGACACACATACTACAAATGTATTGGCTCTAACACATGTGCCCGTCTTGCTACTCAGCCAAACTGGCGATGGCCCAGCGAACAGAACAGAAAACCGCCTTACGAATCAGCACTGTCATGACGGAGAAATTAGTAAGGCAGTACAACAAAGCAAAGCAAAGCACAAATTCCCTTACTATTCCAAATCCAGCGTGGCACAAATTCGTAAGGCACGTTTACAGCTCACACGTTGCCTTACGAATTCAGATCAATCCTGCAAGGGCTGTTTACAGCGCACACGTTGCCTTATGAATCTGAGTCTCTCGTGAGGTCCTGTCCACTGTCAATTACAACAGTGCACATTTTGCCTTACGAATTCAAAACTCGCGCAACGGTATCTTTGTGTCCTGCTGTACCCGTGCTGCACTCCATGGACGCCGTAAACCTTTGGCACGTGCCAGGCACCCGCCACCAAGGTTCTATACTTTGTGTGTAAGACTGCAGGCGTACTGTACACGTCCGACAGTGTAATGAGGACGTGTGTCCAGGTCATACACGTGTCGGGCGAAGAAAATGAAACATGCTCAGATTGTACTGTACACCGCAACCGTGTACATATTTCACACGTGTACACGTTGAAAACCAAACTTGCTCCTGAAGTACTGTATAGTGCAACCGTGTACAGAAATCACACGTGTACAAGTTGAAAATCAAACTTCCTTAGCTTGTCATGCGGAGTGTTTTCGATTTTACACGTGTCAAACCTGTCGTTGTGTGTCATGCATATCAGCATCTGGTCGTTGAATAACAAGAAGAGCAAGCAGAAGTTGGATTTTCTGCTTCCACACGTAGAAGTTGGAGTCCGTCAATTTGTCGATTCTGATGGATCTTCCTCCTCCTTGATCTTCCATTTTAGTGCAAATAAACTTCAAGTATTTGAAAATCCGTTCGGGGATCCCAAGCCGTTAACCGATAGTCAACACAATGGCAAGCCCACCCGTCTAAGAAGTTCGATATGATTACTATGAAGTTGCACTAGGAGAAATTTGCGAATAGATATGTGAATTTATTTGGAAGAAATCCCTAACTATTCTGTCGACAAACTACCTTCAAGTGTGCAGCGCCATTCTCGTGGCACTTCAGTATTGAAGATGTGCGACCACATGCTGTTATCTGGAAAGTGCAAAATCGAGCGACACGTGTACGTGACTCGACGGTCCGGACCCTCACCCCATATCACCACATGACACGTGGAAAGTCTCAGATTTCGGGGTTCTGGGGACGAAAGTGGACTTTTGGAGGGTTATGCAAATTTGCATAAATGCCGAAATTTTGCATTTGACCCGAACCGTTATAGGGCTACACAGGCAATACTGCAAATCTATTGGGTGTCGGTTCGAATGCTGCAATTCTATTGGTCTGTTATTGTCCACTTATATGCAGTCATGCTGGTGATATATCTTGAATGATCGGTATACGTTTTAATTACATCATTTCGGGGGTTTCAAGTTGTTCACCATGGTTGTAATGGGTAATTACGGGTGGCCTTGGCGCTGGACACTTGTGTGCGGTGTACACATGTACACATCGCCAGGTTGCTGCATGTACGTACACTTGTACACGTCGCCCGCATACCGTCCGGCACGTGTCTGAGCACAGTACATGTGAATTAAAAGTACAACAAGTATTTCTCGCAAGAGACATGTACTTACGTGAGTACTCAGTGTACGCGTCACGCTGTATGCGACCCTTGCATCAGCATGCGCCGTTGTACTACACTCTCGTCAGCATGCGACGTTGTACTGTGCTCTCGTTATGGTGCGCCGTTGGATGCAAGTTGATGACAGTACTGGTGTGATTCACATCGGATATCACGTGAGATGTGTAGAAAGTCTGGATGCACATTGTTGCTACCCGTCATAGTTGTCTGGCAGTGTGTACCGAAATTAGTAAGGTACGAAACAAGGGCATGTATGGGGACTGAGATATGACAGGACTTTGCGTTGTTGGAAATAGAGAGATGCCAAGTTGTTCATTATGCAAGAATATATTCTGTCATGTCTGGATGCAGATTAGTAAGGTGTGAAACGATTGCATGCATAGGGCCATGGTTTACAGTCACTCGAAATGTGTAGAAACTGTTGTGCACTGATAGTCAATAGTCAATTCGTAAGGTGGAAATAGAACAGTGTGGACGGGCCAGGAGAGGACCGCGCTTGGTCGTGCATATGGTAAGTACGGTTTACCAGGTGCCAAAGTAATGGGATAGTGTAACACTCAAAGTGTATAAGTATTGCCGAAAGACGGCTCCAAGTAAACCTCGGTACCAACTCCTTCACTCACACACATCAACCTGCCCCCCTTCTTTCCCTTGCCCCTCCGAACCTACCATTAGGTTATGGGCCCAGTCCCTCGCTGTCGTTTCACTGCATGAGTCTGTCGTTCTCGTTCCGTTGTTTCTGCCGTCGTTGTCGCTGTCGTTTTCGCTGCCGTTTCTCGTCGTTCTTTCCGCTGGTCTTCTCGCTGTCGTTGTCGCTTTCGTTCTTGCCGTCGTTCTTGGTTTTGGTTTTCGCTGCTGCTGTCGTTCTTGCTCTCTTGTGTGAATTGGTTTTGGTCATCGCCCCCGCTGTCTTCGTTGTCTTCGTTCTTGGTTTGGCCTTTGTTCTTGCTGTGGTTCTTGCTGCTGTCTCTGTCTTTGGTCTTCGTCTTCGTTTCCGCTCCCGCTACCGCCGTCGTCGTCAATCTCGCATTTGGTTTTTCTTCGTTCTCTCATGCAAAGTAAGTTTTGAGTTTCTTTCCATTTCCCACACGTCTAAGTGATTGTCTTTGCACGTTTTGGTGGTTCTTAAGAGCAATAATTCCAAAATCTGTTACTGACAGTTATCTTCATATTCCTTTTTGTGAATACCTGTTTTTACGGGGTTGTGTTAGATCTGGAATTAGTACCGGTGCGCTCTGCGCCTGGGAAGCTGGTCACTGGTCAAACGGTTAGGACATCAGAGGTCGTATCCGTTGAGGTGCTTGAGCCTGAGGATCAACCTTCGCCTTGGCTCGCTCTTCCCGGTCCGTCCTCGAGTTGCGCACTTTATAGGATTCCTCGTATTCCGCGCTCTGTTCCCGCACCAATAAAGAGAACTACGCATCGACTTTCTGCTCGGAAAGCGGCTGTTCTCGCGGATAAAGAGTTTAAGCGTGAGTGCAAGAGGAATCGTAAGGTGTGCCCGCGGTATAAGCGGTATTGTAAAGTGTGCGGCGTTAGTGGCAATAGTGCGAAGGCCTTTTACGACCACATTCAGTCTAGGTCTCATCGCATTCAAGTTGCCAACGCTAAGGAGACTCCGCGTTGTATCCCTTGCAATCACGTCTTTGAGTCTCACGGGCACCTGAAGTGCCACGAGAACGGTGCCGCATACTCGAAGGTAGTTTGTGAACAGAATAGTTAGGGATTTCATCCAAATAAATTCACATATCTGTTCGCAAATTTCTCCTAGTGCAACTTCATAGTAATCATATCGAACTTCTTAGACGGGTGGGCTTGCCATTGTGTTGACTATCGGTTAACGGCTTGGGATCCCGGAACAGAGACCTTGTATACTCGAAGGGTACATCCATTCGGCAAAATGGATGACCATATAGAAAGGTCAGCGGGGCAGAGGGAAGAAGGATGGTTGAAGATTGCTGGTGGTTGACGGGAAAAGAAGTTGATACCATTTTACTCTTGGTCGCCAACTATTGGCGCTACTTATACTCTTCGAACTACATACAATTCGAGCCATTAGGGCTGGTCACGTGACTCTCCTTCTTGCACTCGTTGATAATCAAGTGACTCTCCCTGTTGCACTCTCGGTTGATAATCAAGTGACTCTCCTACTTCCACTCTCGGTTGATAATCAAATGACTCTCCTTCTTGCACTCTCGGTTGATAATCAAGTGACTCTCCTATTTCCACTCTCGGTTGATAATCAAATGACTTTCCTACTTGTACTCTCTCTTGCTAATAATTTGGGACCGTTTGAGAGTCAATAATATCTGAATGTACTGTACTGTAGATTACAGATTTTACAATACAATTAATAACCACTGTGGCACATACGTCATACGTGTCACACACGTGTCAAATCGAGAAAAATGAAACATGTTCAGAATGTACTGTAGAGTGCCACGAGGTACATAACTTACACGTGTCAACACCAAAATTGAAACATGCTCGGAAATGATAGGAAAGTGCAACCGTGTACAAATATGACACGTGTTCACTTTGAAGACCAAACATCCTGAGAATGCTCTTGCAAGCATTTTAGGTTTCGTCGACGTACACGTGTAATATCTGTCCAGGCTTGTAGCTTAGCATGTGGTCGAAAATTTCCAACACTCCCCCTCGATCACATGCTGTTACTGGACACTGCAAGCCCCAGAAGTTCTACAAACTTCTGGAATAGAATTCGCCCAAGTGCTTTGGTTAAGATATCCGCAGGCATCGAAGTGGTCGGACAATGCGACAAATACACAATGTTTCTCTTAATAGCATCTCGTACGTAGTGGTATTTTACATCAACATGTTTGTTGCGACGGTTGATCGATTCATTCTGTGCAAACGAAATCGTCCCTGCATTGTCACACCCCATCATGATCGTGGGATCAGAATCAAGTCCGAGGACATCAGCAACAACTTGACGCAACCAGGTCACCTCCTTACACGCTTCACATAGTGCAATGTACTCAGCTTCACACGTCGAAGTCGCAACCACAGTCTGTTTCCGGGAACTCCAACTGATAGCTCCATCACAGAACTTGAAAACATATCCGCTGGTCGACTTGCGAGAGTCTGAACAACCGGCCCAGTCAGCATCACTGAAACCAAGCAACTCCGGCGATTTGGATTTATTGTCAAACACGATTCCTAAGTTACGAGTCCCTTGCACGTATCGCATTACTCGTTATCGAATCGTGGAGGCAAGCCATTCAACACAGCCATTGCAATTTCTTTATCGTCAATCTCAACACTCATTGACTGCAATCTGGCAGCAAGTTGCTTCACACGATTGATGAACACGAGCACTTTCTCGGATGGGAGCATGGAAACAGTGTAAAAGTCGCGACGGGCGGAAAGTTTGTTGAGCAAAGTGTGACGCTCAAACACATTCAGAATCGCCTCCCATGTCTCTTTTGCACTGCTACACCCTCGCACATGTTGCAAGTAGTCATCAGAAAGCGTGAGTCCGATGACTGCCTTTGCTTTCGCATCACCACGAATCCACTTCCTGCGATCATCTGAGGTCGCATTTTCCGATATATCATCAAAAACGTATTGATCGACATCTCGGAGAGCAAGCAGTAGCTCGATTTTCTGCTTCCAGATGTAAAAGTTAGATGCGGTCAGCTTCTCGATTCTGACCGATCCGGAGCTTTGGTCATCCATTTCGACGAATGGATGTACCCTTCGAGTATACAAGGTCTTCCGTTCCGGGATCCCAAGCCGTTAACCGATAGTCAACACAATGGCAAGCCCACCCGTATAAGAAGTTTGTAGCGATTACTCGGAAACGTTCTTGGTGCTTGTTCCCGGCGGAGTGGAACAAGCGTATTCTTCTTAAAAATGCCTTAGGGCGCTACCCCTATATGTCGGCCAGTGCGGGTCTTTCGACTGTGAACTAAATCAAACGTGCCACGAGTAAGCACAACAACTTTGCCTGTAGACGAACCAGGACTTTTGGTCACTACCGCGAACGGTCCCTGCAACTGAAATCGGCTTGTCCAAACTTGATACGGTACTGCCTCAGAGGGTCTCCCACAACACAAGAATGAAACTGCCTTCGTCGTACTCGTGTGATTTGTTCACAATCACTCCTTGGGTCACCCTCTTCCGTGCGAACTTAATCAAGGTACGCGACCTTATACACGTATAGTGAGAGGTTCAGTGTTTAGGCACGTATTCTCTTCACCCAGGGGACCGAAGTCGTACCTATAGGGCTAATACCGAGAGTGTTACTATTGAAAATGTGCGACCACATGCTGTTATCTGAAATGGTCAAAATCGAGTGACACGTGTACATGACTGCACGGTCCGGGCGCTCTTACCCATATCACGACATGACACGTGTAAAGTCCCAGATTTTGGGGTTCCGGGGACGAAAGTGGCCTCTCGGAGGGTCATGCAAATTTGCATAGTTTTGCCAAGTGGAACCTTGGCCCGTAGCACTATAGACTACACAGGAAATACTGCAATTCTATTGGCCCTCAGGTCTAATGCTGCAAATCTATTGGTCGAGCGTTGTCCACGTGTGCGTCATTGGCCTTGTGATGTACTTTAAATGGCCTGTATATGCCATAATTACGTTGTTTTGGGGGTTTCAAGTGGTTTGCCATGGTTGTAATGGGTAATTGCATGGGGCCCCCGGGCGGGACACATGTATGCCGTGTACACATGTACACGTCGCCAGGTGGATTCGTGTACGTACACATGTACACGCATCCAGGTGTATGCACATGAGGGTTTACAGTTTTACAGTGTCAGACTGTTTGCGATCCTGCGCGTGTCCGAGTACAGTACATGTGAATCAAAAGTACAACAAGTACTTCTCGCGAGAGGAATACAGTTGTGCGATTATTCTGTGTACGCGTCACGCTGTATGCGAGTCTTGCGTGAACACGCGCCGTTGCACTGTGCTCTCGTCATGGTGCGCCGATGGATGCAAGTTCATGACAGTACTCGTGTGATTTACATGTATTCTCATGTGAGTTGTGTAGAAAGTCTGGATGCACATTGTTATAACTTGCCATAATTATCTGACAGTGCTTGGCGAAATTAGTAAGGTGAGAAACAAGGATACGTATGGCGATTGTGATATGAAAGACGTTTGCGTTGTTGGAAATAGACAAGTGCCAAGTTGTTCGTTGCACAACAATGAAGTCTGGCATGACTGGATGCAGATTAGTAAGGTGTGAAACAGTTGCATGCATAGGGCCATGGTTTACAGTCATTTGGAATGTGTAGAAATTGTTGTGAGCTAATAGTTACGAATCGATTCGTAAGGTGGAAATCGAACAGTATGGTCGGGCCACAAGAGGACCGCGCTTGGTCGCGCATAGTAGAGTATGGTTTACTGGGAGTCGGAGTAGAGCGATAGTGTAGCACTCGAAGTGTATAAGTATCGCAGGAAAACGGCTTCAAAGTAAACCTCGGCACCAACTCCTTCACTCACACACATCAACCTGCTCTCCTTTCTTTCCCTTGCCCCTCCGAACCTACCATTAGGTTATGGGCCCAGTCCCTCGCTGTTGTTTTACTGCATGAGTCTGTCGTTCTCGTTCCGTTGTTTCTGCCGTCGTTGTCGCTGTCGTTTTCGCTGCCGTTTCTCGTCGTTCTTTCCGCTGGTCTTCTCGCTGTCGTTGTCGCTCTCGTTCTTGCCGTCGTTCTTGGTTTTGGTTTTCGCTGCTGCTGTCGTTCTTGCTCTCTTGTGTGAATTGGTTTTGGTCATCGCCCCCGCTGTCTTCGTTGTCTTCGTTCTTGGTTTGGCCTTTGTTCTTGCTGTGGTTCTTGCTGCTGTCTCTGTCTTTGGTCTTGGTCTTCGTTTTCGCTGCCGCTACCGCCGTCGTCGTCAATCTCGCATTTGGTTTTTCTTCGTTCTATTGAAAATGTGCGACCACATGCTGTTATCTGAAAAGGTCAAAATCGAGTGACACGTGTACATGACTGCACGGTCCGGGCGCTCTTACCCATATCACGACATGACACGTGTAAAATCCCAGATTTTGGGGTTCCGGGGACGAAAGTGGCCTCTCGGAGGGTCATGCAAATTTGCATAGTTTTGCCAAGTGGAACCTTGGCCCGTAGCACTATAGACTACACAGGAAATACTGCAATTCTATTGGCCCTCAGGTCTAATGCTGCAAATCTATTGGTCGAGCGTTGTCCACGTGTGCGTCATTGGCCTTGTGATGTACTTTAAATGGCCTGTATATGCCATAATTACGTTGTTTTGGGGGTTTCAAGTGGTTTGCCATGGTTGTAATGGGTAATTGCATGGGGCCCCCGGGCGGGACACATGTATGCCGTGTACACATGTACACGTCGCCAGGTGGATTCGTGTACGTACACATGTACACGCATCCAGGTGTATGCACATGAGGGTTTACAGTTTTACAGTGTCAGACTGTTTGCGATCCTGCGCGTGTCCGAGTACAGTACATGTGAATCAAAAGTACAACAAGTACTTCTCGCGAGAGGAATACAGTTGTGCGATTATTCTGTGTACGCGTCACGCTGTATGCGAGTCTTGCGTGAACACGCGCCGTTGCACTGTGCTCTCGTCATGGTGCGCCGATGGATGCAAGTTCATGACAGTACTCGTGTGATTTACATGTATTCTCATGTGAGTTGTGTAGAAAGTCTGGATGCACATTGTTATAACTTGCCATAATTATCTGACAGTGCTTGGCGAAATTAGTAAGGTGAGAAACAAGGATACGTATGGCGATTGTGATATGAAAGACGTTTGCGTTGTTGGAAATAGACAAGTGCCAAGTTGTTCGTTGCACAACAATGAAGTCTGGCATGACTGGATGCAGATTAGTAAGGTGTGAAACAGTTGCATGCATAGGGCCATGGTTTACAGTCATTTGGAATGTGTAGAAATAGTTGTGAGCTAATAGTTACGAATCGATTCGTAAGGTGGAAATCGAACAGTATGGTCGGGCCACAAGAGGACCGCGCTTGGTCGCGCATAGTAGAGTATGGTTTACTGGGAGTCGGAGTAGAGCGATAGTGTAGCACTCGAAGTGTATAAGTATCGCAGGAAAACGGCTTCAAAGTAAACCTCGGCACCAACTCCTTCACTCACACACATCAACCTGCCTTCCTTCTTTCCCTTGCCCCTCCGAACCTACCATTAGGTTATGGGCCCAGTCCCTCGCTGTCGTTTCACTGCATGAGTCTGTCGTTCTCGTTCCGTTGTTTCTGCCGTCGTTGTCACTGTCGTTTTCGCTGCCGTTTCTCGTCGTTCTTTCCGCTGGTCTTCTCGCTGTCGTTGTCGCTCTCGTTCTTGGCGTCGTTCTTGGTTTTGGTTTTCGCTGCTGCTGTCGTTCTTGCTCTCTTGTGTGAATTGGTTTTGGTCATCGCCCCCGCTGTCTTCGTTGTCTTCGTTCTTGGTTTGGCTTTTGTTCTTGCTGTGGTTCTTGCTGCTGTCTCTGTCTTTGGTCTTCGTCTTCGTTTCCGCTCCCGCTACCGCCGTCGTCGTCAATCTCGCATTTGGTTTTTCTTCGTTCTCTCATGCAAAGTAAGTTTTGAGTTTCTTTCCATTTCCTACACATCTAAGTGATTGTCTTTGCACGTTTTAGTGGTTCTTAAGAGCAATAATTCCAAAATCTGTTACTGACAGTTATCTTCATATTCCTTATTGTGAATACCTGTTTTTACGGGGTTGTGTTAGATCTGGAATTAGTACCGGTGCGCTCTGCGCCTGGGAAGCTGGTCACCGGTCGAACGGTTCGGACATCGGAGGTCGTATCCGTTGAGGTGCTTGAGCCTGAGGATCAACCTTCACCTCGGCTCGCGCTTCCGGGTCCGTCCTCGAGTTGCCCACCATATAGGATTCCTCGTATTCCGCGCTCTGTTCCCGCACCAATAAAGAGAACTACGCATCGACTTTCTGCTCGGAAAGCGGCTGTTCTCGCGGATAAACAGTTTAAGCGTGAGCGCAAGAGGAATCGTAAGGTGTGCCCGCGGTATAAGCGGTATTGTAAAGTGTGCGGCGTTAGTGGCAATAGTGCGAAGGCCTTTTACGACCACATTCAGTCTAGGTCTCATCGCATTCAAGTTGCCAACGCTAAGGAGACTCCGCGTTGCATCCCTTGCAATCGCGTCTTTGAGTCGCACGGGCACCTGAAGTGCCACGAGAACGGTGCCGCACACTTAAAGGTAGTTTGTGAACAGAATAGTTAGGGATTTCATCCAAATAAATTCACATATCTGTTCGCAAATTTCTCCTAGTGCAACTTCATAGTAATCATATCGAACTTCTTAGACGGGTGGGCTTGCCATTGTGTTGACTATCGGTTAACGGCTTGGGATCCCTGAACGGATTTTCGAATACTTGAAGTTTATTTGCACTAAAATGGAAGATCAAGGAGGAGGAGGATCCATCAGAATCGACAAACTGACGGACTCCAACTTCTACGTGTGGAAGCAGAAAATACAACTTCTGCCTGCTCTACGTGATGTTGACCAATACATCGTTGAGGGAAGAGTTCCAAGTGAGGAACGCGCGGAAGAGCGTAAGAAGTGGATCAGAGGTGACAGTAAAGCTAAAGCACTGATTGGTCTCTCCCTATCAGATGAGCATCTTGAGCATGTACGTGATGTTGATACTGCTCATGAGATGTGGGAAGCTATTGTCAACGTGTTTGAGAGGCACACTTTGCTGAACAAACTAGCTGCACGTCGTGAGTTCTACACTGTGAAGATGCTTTCCGGTGAAAAGGTGCTTGCATACATCAATCGTGTCAAGCAGCTGGCAGCCATCCTCAAGTCAATGAGCGTAAACATCGATGACAAGGAGATGGCCATGGCAGTGCTCAACGGTCTGCCCGCCCGTTTCGAGGCTCTCATCGTTGCACTTGATGCTCTCGGTAATGAGGAAAAGATATTCAGTTTGGACTTTGTGAAAAGTCGTCTGCTGCAGGAAGAGCAACGAGCAAACATGAAGTCTAGCTCCTCACAGACATCGGCTCTGGTTAATCGTGCCCCGAACAATCGGGACATAAACGATTACAAATGCACGAACTGCGGTCATACAGGCCATACGGCAACCCGCTGCTGGGGAAAGGATTTGAATGGGCGTCGCCCGGCTCCTCCTAGCACATATAAACCGCGTATGTCTCAGCGGAAACAATCTGCATTTGTCACACAGAAACCTGATCCCGACATGGTTGTAAACAGCGTCGACTTCACATGTCTGATGTCCAAAGCTTCGCACACGAACGATATGGAGATGTCCCCTTCGTGGCTCGTAGATTCAGCTTGTACAGCTCATATTACATATGACCGATCTTTGTTTGCAACGTATGAGCCACTTGAATCCGCCTCTGTTCAGATGGGAACCAAGGCTAGTGCAAAGGTTGCCGGCCGTGGTGACGTTCACTTGAAGTTAAATGTGAATGGCCGCATCGAACCGTGCAAGTTGACAGATGTATTGCACGTTCCGGACTTTGCGTTCTCTCTGCTCTCTGTCAGTCGAATGACTGAACTTGGACTGAAAGTTGGGTTCGAAAATGGAAAATGCATGATCAGACGAGGCTCAACTGTAGTGGCGACTGCGACATTGGTTGGAGAACTTTACGTTCTCGACATCGTCAGTGACATCGGATCTGCACATGCTGCCACCCTGCAAACGTGGCATGAGCGCTTTGCACATGTGCCTTTCCCTTCTCTTTCCTCACTCTTCGCTTTCCTCACTCAATACGTTAACACTAATGGTAGGTTCGGAGGGGCAAGGGAAAGAAGGAAGGCAGGTTGATGTGTGTGAGTAAAGGAGTTGGTGCCGAGGTTTACTTTGAAGCCGTTTTCCTGCGATACTTATACACTTCGAGTGCTACACTATCGCTCTACTCCGACTCCCAGTAAACCATACTCTACTATGCGCGACCAAGCGCGGTCCTCTTGTGGCCCGACCATACTGTTCGATTTCCACCTTACGAATCGATTCGTAACTATTAGCTCACAACTATTTCTACACATTCCAAATGACTGTAAACCATGGCCCTATGCATGCAACTGTTTCACACCTTACTAATCTGCATCCAGTCATGCCAGACTTCATTGTTGTGCAACGAACAACTTGGCACTTGTCTATTTCCAACAACGCAAACGTCTTTCATATCACAATCGCCATACGTATCCTTGTTTCTCACCTTACTAATTTCGCCAAGCACTGTCAGATAATTATGGCAAGTTATCCAGACTTTCTACACAACTCACATGAGAATACATGTAAATCACACGAGTACTGTCATGAACTTGCATCCAACGGCGCACCAACGGCGCACCATGACGAGAGCACAGTGCAACGGCGCGTGCTCACGCAAGACTCGCATACAGCGTGACGCGTACACAAAATAATCGCACAACTGTATTCCTCTCGCGAGAAGTACTTGTTGTACTTTTGATTCACATGTACTGTACTCGGACACGCGCAGGATCGCAAACAGTCTGACACTGTAAAACTGTAAACCCTCATGTGCATACACCTGGATGCGTGTACATGTGTACGTACACGAATCCACCTGGCGACGTGTACATGTGTACACGGCATACATGTGTCCCGCCCGGGGGCCCCATGCAATTACCCATTACAACCATGGCAAACCACTTGAAACCCCCAAAACAACGTAATTATGGCATATACAGGCCATTTAAAGTACATCACAAGGCCAATGACGCACACGTGGACAACGCTCGACCAATAGATTTGCAGCATTAGACCTGAGGGCCAATAGAATTGCAGTATTTCCTGTGTAGTCTATAGTGCTACGGGCCAAGGTTCCACTTGGCAAAACTATGCAAATTTGCATGACCCTCCGAGAGGCCACTTTCGTCCCCGGAACCCCAAAATCTGGGATTTTACACGTGTCATGTCGTGATATGGGTAAGAGCGCCCGGACCGTGCAGCCATGTACACGTGTTACTCGATTTTGACCTTTTCAGATAACAGCATGTGGTCGCACATTTTCAATACCTCCCCTCGATCACATGCTTTGGGCAGCTTTGCACTCGGAAAGCCCAACCATGCCCACGAACTTTTCAAACAGCACGCGACCAAGTGGTTTGGTCAGCATATCGGCTGGCATTTCTGTTGTCGGACAATGGTACAATGTGACCAGTTTTCGCTGCACCGCATCTCGAACAAAATGATACGTAATATCAATGTGCTTGTTGCGGCGATTTGTAGATTCGTTCTGAGCAAACGCAATCGTACCAGCGTTGTCACATCCAACGCGAATTGTTGGATCCGAATTCGCACCAAGTACATCAGCATGGAAGCGTCGAAGCCACGCGGCCTCTTTGCATGCTTCACTGAGTGCGATGTATTCTGCCTCACAAGTAGACTTTGCAACTACTGTTTGTTTCCGGGAAGCCCAACTGATAGGCCCATCACAAAGCTTGAACACGTACCCACTCGTTGATTTTCGTGATTCAAGGCATCCACCCCAATCTGCGTCGCTATACCCATGAAGTTCCGTACCAAGATCATCTTTACCAAACACTATTCCAAGATGCTGGGACCCACGCAAGTATCTCAAAACACGTTTCACACCTGTCCAATGCGAATCGTGAGGGTTGGCACAGTGTTGAGATAACTTTCCAATGGCAAACGCAATATCGGGGCGGGTCCCGACCATTAGGAACATTAGACATCCAATGGCCTGACGGTATGGTTCAAAGCATGGGTTGTCATCAGTGCCAGTTTCGGCCACTTGCATTGTGACATGTCGAGACTGTTCCATCGGAGTAACGCAAGGATTGCATGCCGACATTTTGAACCGTTTCAGTACTGCTTGGGCATACTTCGACTGCGTGACGGTCAGGACGTGTTTAGAACGTATACGGTCGATCTCTAGACCAATACAAGTCTTCGCCTCGCCAAGGTCTTTCATATCGAATCGTTTGTTGAGTTCATTTTTCATCCATAGTATGGCCTCCAAGTCACTTCCAGCTAGCAACAGATCGTCCACGTACAACGCGATAATCATGATGACATTGCCTTGACGTCGAATGTAGAGACATGGGTCGCTGCGTGTAGTGTTGAAACCAAGTTCAGTGATCAGAAACTCATCGATCTTACTATGCCATTGGCGATGGGCTTGCTTAAGACCATAGATTGCTTTCAAAAGTTTACACACCGAATCAGGTTTGACTTTGTCGATGCATCCTTCAGGTTGCTCCATGTAGATTTCTTCGTGAAGTTCACCGTTGAGGAAGGCAGTCACCACGTCCATCTGATGCAGCTCAAGGTCAAAGTGCGCAACCAGTGCCAGCAGCAGACGGATAGTTGTGAACTTGATGACAGGGGCGAAAGTTTCAGTGTAATCGATACCTTCTACTTGTTGAAAGCCTCGTGCCACAAGACGTCCCTTTGCAGTTTCGACCAATTTTCCGGACTCGTCAGGAAGTTGCTTCACTCCGAAAACCCACCTGGACGTCAGGACGTTTGATGCTTGAGATCTTGGAACAAGTGTCCATGTTTTGTTTTTGTGTTGTGAAGCAAGTTCTTTGTCGATGCCCTTCTGCCAGAAGCGAGCTTTTGGAGAATCCATAGCTTGCTTGTACGAGTTTGGGATTTCCGTTATCACATGGGCGTGGCTAAGGAGTCCAGCAGTCACCAAAGCTGCTGCCCACCACGCCCCAGGCGTTTTGCGAACGCGAGTGGACCGACGGAGATTAGTTGGCGGATCAATAGTTTCTTCCTCAACTACGTGTTGGTCAACTGTTTCGGTGGTTTCGTCCTCCCCTGCAGTTGGGGAGGAGTTGGAGGATTCATCAGAGTCTTCTTGTTCATCCGGCGATGATGCTTCTGATGCCACTGCATCATTTTCTGCAACTTCCTCATCGATGTTCAAGTTGATTGTGTCATCATCAGTTGTAGCCTCCTCGTTTGTATCCATTGGTTCACCAGATTTGCCTCCCGTGGACTCGTCAAAAGTAACATCTCTGGATACGATCACTTTGTGCAAATCACCATCCCACAACTTGTAAGCTTTCGTATTTTCAGCATACCCCAGAAACATTGCCTCCTTTGCACGGGCGTCAAGTTTCTGGATGTTGTGTTTTGGTAATGTATACCAACACTTTGAACCGAAAACACGCAAATGACCAACATTTGGCACAGATTTCATCCATAAGTGGTATGGGGTCATCTTTGGGGGAATGGCACGTGACGTGACTCGATTTCGAACGTACACTGCATTGGCAAGTGCTTCTGCCCAGAATCCCTTTGTAACTTTCTTGTGCGCTAGCATGGAGCGCACCAAGTTTACCAAAGTTCTGTTCAGTCGTTCGGCGACGCCATTTTGCTCCGGTGTGTACGCGGTCGTCATTTGATGCTGAGTACCATTTGCAATCAGAAAAGACTTAAACTCCGTGGACAGATACTCACCACCTCGATCGGTGCGAAGCACTTTGATCTTGCGACCAGTGTGAGTCTGAGCAAGTTGTGCAAACATTTTGTATCGTTCAAATGCTTCTGATTTATGGTGCATAGGGTACACTACTGACCAGTTCGAGTGATCATCTATGAAGGTAATGAAGTACTTGGCACCACCAATGGACTGCACCTCTAAGGGGCCACAAACATCAGAGTGAACTAAGTCTAGACAGAAGTATGCCCGCCTCGAGGACCGCTCTTTTGGGATCACAGATCGAGTGGCTTTGCCGTAGACGCACGCAGAACATTTTTCAGAGATGCAATCATTGTCAGTATTGTTGATTTTGTTAGCCTCATTACCAAGTAGTTTGACTCCACTTACCACATTGTCACGAATCATCGAAGCAATACCTTGAGAATGCACATGTGCAAAGCGCTCATGCCACGTTTGCAGGGTGGCAGCATGTGCAGATCCGATGTCACTGACGATGTCGAGAACGTAAAGTTCTCCAACCAATGTCGCAGTCGCCACTACAGTTGAGCCTCGTCTGATCATGCATTTTCCATTTTCGAACCCAACTTTTAGTCCAAGTTCAGTCATTCGACTGACAGAGAGCAGAGAGAACGCAAAGTCCGGAACGTGCAATACATCCGTCAACTTGCACGGTTCGATGCGGCCATTCACATTTAACTTCAAGTGAACGTCACCACGGCCGGCAACCTTTGCACTAGCCTTGGTTCCCATCTGAACAGAGGCGGATTCAAGTGGCTCATACGTTGCAAACAAAGATCGGTCATATGTAATATGAGCTGTACAAGCTGAATCTACGAGCCACGAAGGGGACATCTCCATATCGTTCGTGTGCGAAGCTTTCGACATCAGACATGTGAAGTCGACGCTGTTTACAACCATGTCGGGATCAGGTTTCTGTGTGACAAATGCAGATTGTTTCCGCTGAGACATACGCGGTTTATATCCGCTAGGAGGAGCTGGGCGACGCCCATTCAAATCCTTTCCCCAGCAGCGGGTTGCCGTATGGCCTGTATGACCGCAGTTCGTGCATTTGTAATCGTTTATGTCCCGATTGTTCGGGGCACGATTAACCAGAGCCGATGTCTGTGAGGAGCTAGACTTCATGTTTGCTCGTTGCTCTTCCTGCAGCAGACGACTTTTCACAAAGTCCAAACTGAATATCTTTTCCTCATTACCGAGAGCATCAAGTGCAACGATTAGAGCCTCGAAACGGGCAGGCAGACCGTTGAGCACTGCCATGGCCATCTCCTTGTCATCGATGTTTACGCTCATTGACTTGAGGATGGCTGCCAGCTGCTTGACACGATTGATGTATGCAAGCACCTTTTCACCGGAAAGCATCTTCACAGTGTAGAACTCACGACGTGCAGCTAGTTTGTTCAGCAAAGTGTGCCTCTCAAACACGTTGACAATAGCTTCCCACATCTCATGAGCAGTATCAACATCACGTACATGCTCAAGATGCTCATCTGATAGGGAGAGACCAATCAGTGCTTTAGCTTTACTGTCACCTCTGATCCACTTCTTACGCTCTTCCGCGCGTTCCTCACTTGGAACTCTTCCCTCAACGATGTATTGGTCAACATCACGTAGAGCAAGCAGAAGTTGTATTTTCTGCTTCCACACGTAGAAGTTGGAGTCCGTCAGTTTGTCGATTCTGATGGATCCTCCTCCTCCTTGATCTTCCATTTTAGTGCAAATAAACTTCAAGTATTTGAAAATCCGTTCAGGGATCCCAAGCCGTTAACCGATAGTCAACACAATGGCAAGCCCACCCGTCTAAGAAGTTCGATATGATTACTATGAAGTTGCACTAGGAGAAATTTGCGAACAGATATGTGAATTTATTTGGATGAAATCCCTAACTATTCTGTTCACAAACTACCTTTAAGTGTGCGGCACCGTTCTCGTGGCACTTCAGGTGCCCGTGAGACTCAAAGACGCGATTGCAAGGGATACAACGCGGAGTCTCCTTAGCGTTGGCAACTTGAATGCGATGAGACCTAGACTGAATGTGGTCGTAAAAGGCCTTCGCACTATTGCCACTAACGCCGCACACTTTACAATACCGCTTATACCGCGGGCACACCTTACGATTCCTCTTGCGCTCACGCTTAAACTCTTTATCCGCGAGAACAGCCGCTTTCAGAGCAGAAAGTCGATGCGTAGTTCTCTTTATTGGTGCGGGAACAGAGCGCGGAATACGAGGAATCCTATAAGGTGCGCAACTCGAGGACGGACCGGGAAGCGCAAGCCGAGGTGAAGGTTGATCCTCAGGCTCAAGCACCTCAACGGATACGACCTCCGATGTCCGAACCGTTCCACCGGTGACCAGCTTCCCAGGCGCAGAGCGCACCGGTACTAATTCCAGATCTAACACAACCCCGTAAAAACAGGTATTCACAATAAGGAATATGAAGATAATCGTCAGTAACAGATTTTGGAATTATTGCTCTTAAGAACCACCAAAACGTGCAAAGACAATCACTTAGATGTGTAGGAAATGGAAAGAAACTCAAAACTTACTTTGCATGAGAGAACGAAGAAAAACCAAATGCGAGATTGACGACGACGGCGGTAGCGGGAGCGGAAACGAAGACGAAGACCAAAGACAGAGACAGCAGCAAGAACCACAGCAAGAACGAAAGCCAAACCAAGAACGAAGACAACGAAGACAGCGGGGGCGATGACCAAAACCAATTCACACAAGAGAGCAAGAACGACAGCAGCAGCGAAAACCAAAACCAAGAACGACGGCAAGAACGAGAGCGACAACGACAGCGAGAAGACCAGCGGAAAGAACGACGAGAAACGGCAGCGAAAACGACAGCGACAACGACGGCAGAAACAACGGAACGAGAACGACAGACTCATGCAGTGAAACGACAGCGAGGGACTGGGCCCATAACCTAATGGTAGGTTCGGAGGGGCAAGGGAAAGAAGGAAGGCAGGTTGATGTGTGTGAGTAAAGGAGTTGGTACCGAGGTTTACTTTGAAGCCCTTTTCCTGCGATACTTATACACTTCGAGTGCTACACTATCGCTCTACTCCGACTTCCAGTAAACCATACTCTACTATGCGCGACCAAGCGCGGTCCTCTTGTGGCCCGACCATACTGTTCGATTTCCACCTTACGAATCGATTCGTAACTATTAGCTCACAACTATTTCTACACATTCCAAATGACTGTAAACCATGGCCCTATGCATGCAACTGTTTCACACCTTACTAATCTGCATCCAGTCATGCCAGACTTCATTGTTGTGCAACGAACAACTTGGCACTTGTCTATTTCCAACAACGCAAACGTCTTTCATATCACAATCGCCATACGTATCCTTGTTTCTCACCTTACTAATTTCGCCAAGCACTGTCAGATAATTATGGCAAGTTATAACAATGTGCATCCAGACTTTCTGCACAACTCACATGAGAATACATGTAAATCACACGAGTACTGTCATGAACTTGCATCCAACGGCGCACCATGACGAGAGCACAGTGCAACGGCGCGTGCTCACGCAAGACTCGCATACAGCGTCACGTGTAGCGTCACGTGTACACAGAAGAATCGCACAACTGTATTCCTCTCGCGAGAAGTAATTCACATGTACTGTACTCGGACACGCGCAGGATCGCAAACAGTCTGACACTGTAAAACTGTAAACCCTCATGTGCATACACCTGGATGCGTGTACATGTGTACGTACACGAATCCACCTGGCGACGTGTACATGTGTACACGGCATACATGTGTCCCGCCCGGGGGCCCCATGCAATTACCTATTACAACCATGGCAAACCACTTGAAACCCCCAAAACAACGTAATTATGGCATATACAGGCCATTTAAAGTACATCACAAGGCCAATGACGCACACGTGGACAACGCTCGACCAATAGATTTGCAGCATTAGACCTGAGGGCCAATAGAATTGCAGTATTTCCTGTGTAGTCTATAGTGCTACGGGCCAAGGTTCCACTTGGCAAAACTATGCAAATTTGCATGACCCTCCGAGAGGCCACTTTCGTCCCCGGAACCCCAAAATCTGGGATTTTACACGTGTCATGTCGTGATATGGGTAAGAGCGCCCGGACCGTGCAGCCATGTACACGTGTTACTCGATTTTGACCTTTTCAGATAACAGCATGTGGTCGCACATTTTCAATACCTCCCCTCGATCACATGCTTTGGGCAGCTTTGCACTCGGAAAGCCCAACCATGCCCACGAACTTTTCAAACAGCACGCGACCAAGTGGTTTGGTCAGCATATCGGCTGGCATTTCTGTTGTCGGACAATGGTACAATGTGACCAGTTTTCGCTGCACCGCATCTCGAACAAAATGATACGTAATATCAATGTGCTTGTTGCGGCGATTTGTAGATTCGTTCTGAGCAAACGCAATCGTACCAGCGTTGTCACATCCAACGCGAATTGTTGGATCCGAATTCGCACCAAGTACATCGGCATGGAAGCGTCGAAGCCACGCAGCCTCTTTGCATGCTTCACTGAGTGCGATGTATTCTGCCTCACAAGTAGACTTTGCAACTACTGTTTGTTTCCGGGAAGCCCAACTGATAGGCCCATCACAAAGCTTGAACACGTACCCACTCGTTGATTTTCGTGATTCAAGGCATCCACCCCAATCTGCGTCGCTATACCCATGAAGTTCCGTACCAAGATCATTTTTACCAAACACTATTCCAAGATGCTGGGACCCACGCAAGTATCTCAAAACACGTTTCACACCTGTCCAATGCGAATCGTGAGGGTCAGCACAGTGTTGAGATAACTTTCCAATGGCAAACGCAATATCGGGGCGGGTCCCGACCATTAGGAACATTAGACATCCAATGGCCTGACGGTATGGTTCAAAGCATGGGTTGTCATCAGTGCCAGTTTCGGCCACTTGCATTGTGACATGTCGAGACTGTTCCATCGGAGTAACGCAAGGATTGCATGCCGACATTTTGAACCGTTTCAGTACTGCTTGGGCATACTTCGACTGCGTGACGGTCAGGACGTGTTTAGAACGTATACGGTCGATCTCTAGACCAATACAAGTCTTCGCCTCGCCAAGGTCTTTCATATCGAATCGT